>NC_139027.1:74905189-75181336 GCF_964662115.1 Mustela nivalis
ATATAACAATTATATGTGATTATATGTAATATATTATCATATATGAAGTAATTATAATATTAAATCAAGGTAGATTATGATAGGTTAAAGATCAATATTGCAATCCTTGAGCAACCACTACAACTAATCCACAGATATAGAACAAGTAGAGGAGACAGAATGCAATACTAAAAACAAAATAAATTTAAAAAACTTGACTAGAACAAAATACAAAAGTTCCATCAGGCTTTTTGTGGAATCAATCTACATTTCCACGAATGGGGGATAGGTAAATAAACTGTCATATCCACATATTGAAGTACTATCAGAAATCAAGAGGAACAAAACAATTATCCATGAAGCAACATGGGTGAGTTCCTAAAATGTGATGCTGAGTCAAAGAAGTGGTAGAAAAAGAAAAAAAAAATATGTCTGATTTCATTTACATGAAGTTGTAGGAAAAGCAAAACAAATCTATAGTGATAGACTCTAGTCACGATGACTGACCCAGGGCTTGGGGAGATTGACTAAAAGGGGACGTATGGCAGCTTTTGGGGATTATGGAACTTTCTTCCCATGGTGGCTACATGGGTGTATTTGCCAAAACTCATTAGACTGTACACTTAAAATATTTGCATTTTATTATTTGCAAACAAGACCTCAATAAAAAAATAAAAAGTTGTCATCAAGGTGAAGATGAAAAGCCCCAATCTTGGGAAGGTATGTATAATACGCCCATCTGACAAAAGATTGTTCCCAGAAAAAGTAACATACAAGCCAGTAAGCACAAGACAGCCAAATAGAGTGATGGATAAAATACATTGAAAGGCTTTTTACAGATGAGAAAAAACAAACGTTTGTAAATATATGAAAAGATGCCCAACCTCCATCTGTAATCAGGAAGATGCAAATCAAGATCTCATAAGCTACCATCTTACACCCACCATCAGCAAAAATAAAAAGGCCGGTGGACAACACAAAGTACGGTGAGAACGAAAAGCAAAAGAAATTCTCATATTGAGCTGATGAGAGTGTAATTAGGTATAATTTCTTTTGGTTTGAATTCCTCTTTCATTCCAGGGTATATAATTTAGAGGAAGTCCTGCACTTGAGACCAGGAGATGTACAAGAATGTTTATAACACAATTATTATAGTAGGGAAAAAAGGTAAGTCTCAAATGTCTGCATATACCACATAATTGGTGCTATAATCATACAGGAGAATATACACAGAAGTGAAAATAAACTTCGACTCCACATACCAACATAAAAAAAAAACCCTAATATTGAGCAAAAGATGGAAAACAAATGAATACAGACTGAAAAGTTCCATTTGTTTAAAATGTAAAAAAGAGTATGCTGTTTAGGGTTGCATACACAGATGGTAAAAACTGAAAAGTAAAACAAGGGAGTGATTACCATGAGGGTCAGGAGTGTAGTTATTTCTTGGATAAATGGGTCTGGGAAGAACATGCAGGGAACTTCTAAGATGCTGACAATTTTCTATCTTTTAAGCTGAGTGCTGAGTTTTGGGGTACTCATTTCATTCATCTTTAAACGGTATATATACACTGAACATGTTTTTTGTGTATATTTCATAATTTAAAAACAAGTAGAACATTATGCGAAGTGAAAGAAGCCAGACACCAAGGACCACATATTGTAAATCTACGTGTATGATAAAATATCCAGAATAGGAAACTCCACAGAGACAGAAAGTAGATTAATGGTTGCCTGAGGTTGGGGATGCAGGGGAGAAGTAGAGAGTGACTGCACGTGGGTACAGGATTTCTTTTGGAGTGGTAAAAATGTTCTAGAATTGACCATGGTGATGGTTGCCCAATTCTGTGAATACATGAAAAACTACTGAATTGCATACTTTACATAGTTGAATTATATGGTGTGTGAATTCTATTTCACTCAAGAGTGGTTCTTAAAAATCCAGGGAAGTGGGATGCACAGAAAGGCTCTCAAGGGGCAAGGAAATTGCAAAGCTGTTGAAGATGAAGTTGAGTGTAGTGGTTCTCAAACTCTAGCATGCATCTAAATCACATGATAGGCTTGTTAAAACACAGATTGTGAGGCACCATCTCCAGCTTTCCTGATTCTGTAAGGACTGAGGTGGGGCCAAGAATTTGCATTTTTTTTAAGAGAGAGAGCACACATGAGTGAGGTGGGGGGAGAAGGAGGAGAGGAAGAGAGAATTTTAAGCAGACTTCATCTCAGCACAGAACCCAATGTGGGGCTCCATCTCACTATCCTAAGATAATGAATGACCTGAGCTGAATTCAAGAGTCAGGTGCTTAACCAACTGAGTCAGCCAGGCCCCCCTAGAATCTGCATTTCTAAAAGTTCCCAGGTGATCCCGGTGCCCTGCCCAGGGATTGCACTTTGAGAAATGCTAAACCATAGAGTCTGGTTATAGGTGTTTAATAAGTATATATTGGATTAATGGGTGAATGGATGGATGGGAGTTTGGCTGAGTGTTTGGGTCGGTGGATGGGTAGGAGTTGAATGGATGAGTAGATTAATGGATGTTGGTGGGTAAGTAGATTAATGGATGGATAGCAGGTGGGAAGATGAGTAGCAGAAAATGGCTGCATGGATGGGTCAGGGCTGGTTCAGAGTAGAAGGGAAGAAGTTGGGGTTGGGGAAGTTGTAGTGTGAAATGTAGTGTAGAGAAGAACTTGGAGTGAATGCCTACTTTCAACTCTTGTTGTGGGCTCACCACCCGCTAGCTGTGCAATGTTTGGCAGGTGACTTCACCTCTCTGAAGCTCATTTTCCTTATGTAAGACATGGGTTAACAACGCCTATGAATTTCTATGAGCTAATACCCTTAAAAAGGTCAAGCGCAGAGCCTGGGAGGCAGGGGATGCTCTCTACTCTTTGGATCTGACTATTACCATCATATATCACTGGGCTGTACTGTGTGGTTGAGACACAAGGCTTGTAATTCAGGTCCATCTTGTTTCCATAGTGGCCAATGCTGACCTCGAACTGGATCAGGTCCTTAAAGTTGGGCATCATGGTACAGGAAAGGAAGATGACACACAGCCCATACTTCTGGCGGTGACGGTGTCTCTAAAACAATAACCCCCCCACATCCCAGTACATAAGCCAAGGGATAAACAAGGCTATAGAGATAGGCAAGGAGGCAAAGATGAGGTGCCTTTTTTTTTTTTTAAAGCCATTTTGCTTCTCTTCAGGGTGAGCTGGGCCATCTTTGAACCCACGCCCCCTCAAAATCCTGCCTAGACTCCAGCTCAAGGGCAGTTCCACCCAGGTCCTCTATCACCTGGTCCCCTCCTCCCAGCCAGTTGTGGTTCTTTTCTTTCCCAGCGAGCTGCAGTTCCTTTCTTTCCTTGGAGAGAGTCTTCTCCCTCCAAGGCCCTGAGGGTCAGGCTGTAGCTCTGACTTGGGCTACCCCATCCTTCGCCTTTTTGCCTCAATGCCCTCCCCTCATGGAATGAGCGTGGGCAGGGGTGTCGTGAGGGTGGCACATGCATGCACATCTACTCTGAGCCCTTCTCCAGTGGCTTCCTCCCACCATGCTGCCTCTCTGCTGGAAGTCCTCCATCTACACTGACCAGGTCAGCTGTTTTTATTTCAGTGGCCATCTCCTGTCCTCCTCTTGCACTCTCCCAGTCTGTTCACTATCTCAGGTCTGCTCTGTCATAAAAAAATAACCCTCCTTCTCCCCTCTGAGCCTCTGTTGAGCTCCCATCTGATTTTGTCTTCTTCCACTTTTCCAGCCAAGTTTCTGTGCACTTGCCTCTATGCAGAGTCTGCAACTTCTCCCTTGCACCTGTGTGGCCTGGCAACTCTTCCCTGGGTTGGAGGGGTTGCCTCCATGCTCCTCTTTGCAGACTCCTCCCCAGTTTCTTCTGCAAGCTCCCCCTCCTCCTCTACCTGCCTTAGGCTGTGGCACCCTTTCACCCAACTACTCCTCCTAGGCATTTCCTTCACAACTCTGTGTTCAGATCCTATTGTTCTGATGACACACCATCTGTCCACAGCCTCAAGGACTGGTTTCCATGGGTGTCTCACCAGCATATGTGAAAGGTGGGATTTGTTGTCTCTCTCCTGCACCCCCCAGACCTTCTCCTCCTTCAGAGAGCATCAATGTCACCCTGACCACCTTGCCACCTGAGGCAGAAAAGGGGCATCAGCTTAGGGGAGTTAGCCTCATTTCTTATGTCTTGTTGACCTGTGGCTCTGATAATTCTGTTTCCAAAGGGTCTCTGGAACCTGCTCCCTCCTCTCTGGTTCTCCTGCCCCATGACTGTATTCCCATTTTTAAAAATAAGTGGGTGGCTATTCTTAAGGCTGTTTTTCCTACCCCTTCCTTCATCAGTGGTCTTCGCCAGGTTATAGGAAGAAATAAAAACTCCTTAGAAGACCATTTCTCCTTACTAGATTGCACATTTCTTAATTGAAAACTTATCTTGTTATTTATTGGGTCCCTGACCACGCAGGATTTGGTACAGCACAAAGCCCACATAGGGGCTTAGTAAAGACTCAGGCAGTTGACCAAACATCTTCAGGCAGCCAACAGCTCGTTCAGCTTGTGGCCGGGCCCTCTGCAGTGTCAGAAACAGAACCCGCAGTAGATCTAGGGTGGGCAGGGGACTCTTTCTTCCTGGGTTCCCTGTTTCCTGGAGTTACCTCTATACTGGTCACTTCGGAGGAGAGATCTTTCCTCTTAAGGTCTCGATGGGAAGTGACGTGGGTGGATAACTCCAGGAAGACTCGGCCTCGATAAGTTAGACCATCCTTAAGAGAGTCGGGAATATTCTAGGGCAACGGGAAGGAAAACGGTGAGAAAAGGAACGAGAGAAGAGCAGATAAATGTCCCCTGACACCTATGCCGCGAAGACAGAGATGTCCAGTAACTTCCTGCCTACGGCTGACCACAGTCTTGGGGCGGAATTCCATACACTCCCAGGCATGACTGCGCCCAGAAACCTCTGGGCCTCCACCCCTCTTCCAAACCCCGAGGCCCATTCCTCCTCTTCAGGCATTGGACCCACCTATTAACCCGAAGCACGTGTTACCCGAAAATGCTTCCCGCTTGGAGGAGGCTGTGATAAGCTCCCAGCCTGGCTAATCAGAGCACGTTCCTCCTCCTTGGCAACAGTGATTGGTCCAAGGGGAGTACACATGACCTAAGGCAGCCAATTAGAATCCTCCCCTGGCCTTCCGTATTGGAGGCTCTGATGGCCACTGCCTGCTCCGAGCTTCACTGCAGTGGGAAAGAAAGCAGCCCAGGCGGAAGAGTGGCAGTGGCAGAGCTGAAAGATGGCGTGAATGAGGGAGTCTCTTGATGGCATGGAGGTCCCGGTGCCTGCAACTTGTCCTCATTCAGAGTTCTTCCCAGCCCAGTTCCCATCTTTTAAGCGAACTGGAGTTGGCTTCCTGGTCGTTATCATCAGTCTTTAACAGTTCAATACTTTCTACATTTATCTATGCTGTCTTTTTGTCTCCTGTGTCCTTTCCACATGCTGGAAGTCTTACCCGACGTTTCATCTGAATGCTCCTTCCTCAGGGAGCGCCCCGAGCTCTCCATCTATTTCTTTCTCGTGCCACACTCGTCCCATATAGACATAGCCATTAACACATAGCTTACATGTCCTCTACTAGCGTGGTGGACAGAAACCAGGATCAGGCCCTCCCCCAGCACCTCCCAGGCTCCAGAGCCTTTCACTCCGTTGGTATTAACCTCCACTATTCCCTAGAGCTGTCATGAGAAGCTTACAGTGTTTTCTTCCTGGATCCTGAAAGGGGCCTTTTTACCCCCTCGGAGAGTCAGGAAGCTGGGGCCAAAACAGGGTAGGAAGCCAGAGTACATTCCTGCAAGGAGAGAGTGTGAGGGGGCGATGGGCGGCGGGGGGGAGAGGGACAGGAGGCAGGGGCCAGGGGGATTGCTTGCCTTCTATTTCTGCTCCAGTAGATGAGATCTGGTTGAGGAACAGGCTGACAGTCCCAATCTCATCCTGGCAACTGTTCTTGGGACTGGAGAGAAACACATCCCGCAGGCTGAACTGCTCACCTAGCTCTGATTGCCTCCTCCCTGGCATGTTTTTCAACCTCCACCCTGGCTCACCAGTCCAGAACTCTGAACTTGATGTAACTGGAGAGGCAGGGCAGCTGCAAGGGAAAGTGAGAGCCATTGCAGGTGCATGCTCCGAGGTTCTGGTCCTCACAGAGACTGAATATAGCTGGGAAGTGCTGGGTCTGGGTCCAAGGCCTGGCTCAGTCACCAGTAAGCCATGTCACCACAGCCAAGATGGATTTACCATCGGAGCGTATAGGTCTGTGGCTGTGGGCCTCCCCACTCACATGCGCCCCTTGCAAAGCCCTGGGAGAGGCCTATGACTGTGTCCCCTGGTCATTTTGTATTCTTATTTTTTTTTTTTAAGATTTTATTTATTTATCGGTGGGGGGGAGAGCGAGCACAGGCAGACAGAATGGCAGGCAGAGGCAGAGGGAGAAGCAGGCTCCCCACTGAGCAAGGAGCCCGATGTGGGACTCGATCCCAGGATGCTGGGATCATGACCTGAGCGGAAGGCAGCTGCTTAACCAACTGAGCCACCCAGGCGTCCCTGTATTCTTATTCTTGAAATGGTCCCCTAATGGCATGAGCTTCAGGACTGAGACCTGAGTCCACCCTGACCATGGGCTCAATGACTGCAGTCCTCACACAGCTCTTCATTGTCTGAAGGCATGCATGTCAACTGTCCTGTACAGAGGTTGTGGCTTAGTACGTCTTCTTCACGGTTAGCAGTTAACTTTTAAACAGCAGGACATCTATCCCTTCCAGAATAAATAATAGTAGTTGCTGTTGTGAGAAAGGGTTTCCTTTGTCCCCAGGCCTGGGCTGAATGATCTACATGGATCACCTGAGTGACTTCTCCCAATAACTCCATAAGCCCAGTGCTGTTATTCCCATTTCTATACAGGAAAACTGAGGCACAGAGGAACTGAGTTCCTCAAGTTCTCTTTAGAAGCTCTCTTTAGAGCTCTTAACAACTCTGCCACAACCCAGTGAGGGCTGTGATTATCCCTATTTACAGATGGGGAATGAGGCCCAGAGAGGCAGAGGGACTTGTTCACGGCCACACAGTCAGGGTCGCAGTCAGGACTGGAACCCAAGCTTCGGATTCTTGTTTCCACTCTGCCACAGGGTCCCCTCAAATAGGAAAACAAAAACCAATCTATGTGTAAAACAGAGCTGCTGGGGCCTGAGTGGTACCTGAATTCTCTCAGTTGGGGTCTCTTCTCCTCACTGCACTTCCTGAGGCATGGCTGAGAGTACTTCCCATTGTCCTTTCTACTTGTCTGTTCTCCCCTTGCCAAGGAGCTGGGGGCTTGGGTGGAGAAGGGGAAGGGCTTTCCAGTTGAGCAAGTGGTTAAGAAGAAATGAGAAAAGGCTCCCTAGAAGTGGAGAGATGGGCACTGGAGGGCATCCTGGTCTTCCAATATTATAAATCCTCCACATTCAAATTTATGGCTGAACCATCTTTTCATCCACGCTGTTGAGAACTCTATTCCCCTTTCCCGGTCCCTTATCTTGACTGTCCTTGTTCTGGGGCCCTTGGATTGTAAGCCAGCATACACCCATTTTCAGTAGAGCTTCCCCTGTAACCTGCCTTGCTGGGGTGCTAACAGGTTGGCCTCAGATGCTACTGTCTCTGTGGTCATCCTGCCACTCAGAGTGAGGGTCACATCTGCCTGCTGCATTTCCACAGCGTAGTCACAATCTTCCAAACAGCTCCAGCCTAGGAGACTGTGTTACTTGGGAAATGCACGAGGGCCCAAGGGGTGTTTGGACATCTTTAAATGTTGGAAGGCCTCTTTCAGGGATGAAGGAGGGCCCAACCTGTGCCACTGGTTTCTGAACCTAAAGGCAGCTGAACATCGGGGAAGACTTGCAAGGCTCTGAGCAGCCACAGAGCGACAAACCTCATCACAGCTGGAGACGGGTGGGAGGAAACAAAGGTGGGGGATAAACTAGGCTCCTTTTAAAATCTCTCCCTACTTTAAGAGTCTATAAAATCACTCAGGAAGGTAGTGATTATGAAGAATGGGTTAAAGATGATGCCTCATCAGGAGGCAGACCAGGGAAGTTTCTAGCAAGGAGGAGGGTCCCAGGAGAGTAGAGGGGAACTCATGAGTTGTTTTTATGCCACACAAATGTAAGGTATAAGGAAAGCAAACACTCTCTGTGTATCCAAATAGAAGCCACACAAAGTTTTATGCACTAATACTTAATGACAGTGCTCAAGCTATCTCTCAGAATTGCATACTCTTTCTACATGCAGTTCTTAGAAGCCTGACATGTAGTCAAAAGGCAACCAAGTCTCTTCCAGGGATTTAAGAAGACTGGCATCCACATTACTGACAGGTGACTGAGAAGGACTGAAAAGCTATAGAAATCAGACTACAGAATCCCACAAAGAAGAGCAACTTGGACCCGTTTAGTATAGGCATAAAAAGCCATACTCCATGTAGCCCATATACTATGTTCCCACAATACCTCTAGGCCATTAACAAAGAGCTATAATTATGTCCAGGGCACTTTGCCTAGAAGATAAGAAAATGCATAATACAATGTAGATTTAAATAATTTTTTTGGTTTTGTTTTATAATGTAGGTAAAAGACACATTTAGGTTTTTGGGAAAGTTCAGCTGTATGGCCCACTCATTTTTTTAAAAATTTATTATTATTAATATATTTATTTGTCAGAGAGACAGGCACAGCGAGAGAGGGAACACAAGCAGTGGTAGTGAGAGAGGGAGAAGCAGGCTTCCTGCAGAGCAAGCAGCCTGATGTGGAGCTCCATCCCAGGATGCCGGGACCATGACCTGAGCCGAAGGCAGACGCTAATGACTGAGCCATCCAGGTGCCCCCCACTCATTTCTTAATACTGGACAAATAAAGTACGTTTTCTGAAATCTGTCCTGGGCTTCTTCATGTTCCCTGTCAGGCAGATCCCCCCCCATCCCTGGTGCCCCCCACTGTCTTCACCCCATGCTTCTTGGCCCCTACCTTCCCTCCACACCCCTCCACACCAAAACTTCCCTTTCATTTGTGGGCCAGGAGGAGGAGAGTGATCAAGGTGGAACAGGACTGGGTGCCTGGGGGGCTCAGTCTGTTAAGCATCTGACTCTTGATTTCAGCTCAGGTCATTATCTCAGGGTCATAAGATCGAACTCTGCATTAGGCTCCAGGCTCCACACTGAGAGTGGAGCCCACGTGGGATTCTCTCTCTCTCTCTCCCTTCTTCTCCCTCTACCCCTTCCCCAGCTCTCTCTCTCTCAGAGAAGAAAAGAAAAGAAAAAAAGAAAAGATAGAACAGCAAATACCTGAATCTGGAAGGTGAGGATCTGGTTCCATATCGGGTTCTCAGTTTCAGTCAGCACATTTGTCTTGAGCTAGGAACATCCCAGAACAGTGTGTCAGCCTGTCCCCTCCTCCCTCCACAGACCTCACCTTCCACCCCTTCCAGCCCTGCCCAGGGATGGACGCTGTCTTGGCACAGGGTTGATCATGGGAATGGTCTAAAGACATTTTGACAAACTCTCCCTCAGGTACAACATCAGTCCTTTGTATATCTGCCCAGATCCAGATTCCCTATTACTTATCTTCAGATGATCTTTCAGTTGACTTTGTTATTAAATAGTCATAAGGTTACTAACTTTATATACAAGTGCATATACATAGATTTTGTTAGATAAACTCTATTATCCCAACAGAAAAGTGAGCAAAAACCATGCTGACTGTAATAGTACACAATGGCATACCCTTTCCAAAGCATCAACTTGACTTCGTTTTTAAACCTGGCGCTATTCTAAGCAATCATGTCAGTGAAATCAAGGGTTGGTTGGACTGGTTAATACATACTGGTTAACACATTTTTGTGTTTGTGTTACAAAATAAAAATTTGTATTTGTAAACGTACTGGTTAATACATTTTTAATACATACTAGAAAATCAGAGATATTAACATTTTTTGAAAATTGTGAAATTGTGTGCCAGCTACTGCCCAAGAGCATCTCACCTAGACCTGAGCATGCAAACCACATTCAGTGTGGTGGTTTTGTCCACAAATCCTTTGGAAAACCTTCCTTGGAAAGGTAGACATTAATTTCCCTCCCTGTATATATGGGCTGGATTTAATGATGCTTCTAATAGGTAGAATATGGTGGAAACAATGGTTTATGAATTCTGAGACAAACCTACTTAACTTAACCCAACATTCCCCAAATTTGAACATAGGATCCTTGTTTTGCACAGACCATCCATCAGCACACTTTGGAAAATACTACTCTCTATTCACAGAGGATCATGGGATGTCAACAACTCTTTTGCCCAGAGCCTTCAATTTCTGGATGAAGAAACCCAGCCCCCAAGAAGACAGTGACCGTTTCAGTGTTGTTTGCAGACATGTTGTTTCATTCACTCATTCGTGCCCTTCATGCACATTAGGTGTTCAGTGGGCATCTGCTCCTGCAGGGCTCTGTGCCCAGCTTGCAGACACAGGGTGACTCAGCCATGGCCTCCATCTTCAAAGACTTCCTGGTCCAGTGGGGTTCAGCCCACTGATGGAGGACCTGAGATCAGAATCCAAGGGTCGAGCCCACCAACTCCATCTTTCCTCACACACTATCCAGGTGACAATTTCTCAAAATCTCAGACCCTTGCTACACTTACCTTTTCCCCAATTAGTTCCACCTCCAACACAGGACTCACTAAGTGCTGTTTCTCTGTGAACAAGAAGTTATAAAATTTCTAAGACAGCAGCATTTTTTTTCAAGGGAAGGACACATAGAGGTGACAGAACAACTCACACCCCTTCACCATCCACACTACACCCCTACCCAGGCAGACCTCTCCCATGTCCACTCTATCTCTATGTGTCATGGTACATAATGGCAGCGAGGGTGGGCACTGCCATAGGGAACTGGGAGTCTGCATCCAGGCATCAAAGACAGGTCGGGGCATTTGATCCATTTTAAAGAGTATCTGTGGAGTCTTCATGAAACAAATCTGGGTGGATTTCAGTCTCATCCTCTCCCCAGTCCCTGAATCTTAGGTTCACATCAAAATGGAACAGGGAGGGGTGCCTGGGTGGCTCAGTAGGTTAAAGCCTCTGCCTTTGGCTCGGCAAAAGGGTCCTGGGATTGGGCCCCGCATCAGGCTCTCTGCTCGGCGGGAGGCCTGCTTCCTCCTCTCTCTCTCTCTCTCTCTCTGCCTGCCTCTCTGCTTACTTGTGATCTCTGTCTGTCAAGTAAATAAATAAAATCTTAAAAAAAATTTTTAAATTAAAAAAAAATGGAACAGGGAAGCCCCATGAGAATCCCCCGTGCCACTGTGTAGGGAACCTCAGGGTCAGTCCCACCCTGCTACCCTGACTCTAACTGAGATGAAGATCCTCTGCGCAGTAGATGAAGAACTGTAAGTAGGCTACATTGGTTGGGACCACCGTTGACTTGAAGATCTCAGTAGTGGTGTCATCAGCCCCATAGGGCATCTCTTGATCTACCTGCAGAGACCAGAGAGCTTACAGGGTAGAGTCATAGGATGGTCATGGCCATACCCACCAGATTTGACTTTCCCGGCTTTCCACTTGGTACAGGGGAGGGGTGGCCAACCCTCAAGTGACACGCAGGCAATTAAAGCATGTGAAGATCAGTGGCCGCTCTGAGGGCCCAGGGGCAGCCTATGGAAGCAGCCACAGTAGGAAATGTCACTGGGGTGTCAGGGCAGCCTCACCAGAACCTGGTCTCCCACACCGAGGACACAGATGGTGACTTTCAGGTAGCCTCTCACACCACTGTTGGGTTCATTCGGCTGGCAGAGGCCTAACCATTTCCTCATGAGTGTGTGACCTGAAGGGGCAGAGGGCCCATGGGAGACTGGCCTCCAGTCTCCATCCTTTTTCCCTGAAACCAGTCTTTCTTTCTGTGGGAGAGGGGTGTAGAAATGGGTCTCATATATTCTGGGTCCCATACAGTAGCAGAGGAAATTGGGAGTCACTCCTACTCATAGGCAAATGTAGTGCACTCACCATGCTGCCAGCAATTGCCTTTAGGAAACAGAGAACCCTCTTCTCCATCCTGGGAACCTACAGTTGTTGTCACTGTCCTGGTCTGAGAGAGGCAAGCAGTTTCCCAACCCTAAGCTCCAACCTTTACCTACTATGTATGTTATGGCCAGATTGTATGCTATGGTTACAGCAGAAACCTCTACTCAAATGCCAGTCTCTGAATACTGCCCTCAAAAATTAGAAATGGAAACCAAGGTAGCAATAAAAGTTGAGCATTTGACCCAAAGGGATGCCTTGAGTTTTAAAGACATTGTCATACAGAAAATAATTCATACCCTCTAATACTTTCCTCTCATGTGCTGAACGTACAGGGATTTTGAAATGTTTAGACAACTGGCCTGCTTTTTTTAGAAGGCACACATACTTGCAACAGCTGATACCTACCTGGATAATAGTAGATAAACCCAATATCTGTCTGAAAAGACAAGAGTAGAGTAAGGATTAGTTAGGATCTCTGGCCAAGATTTGCGATATCAACAAACAGCAGTACTGGACTGACAGTATTAGCCACCAATGCTTGAGAACTCGCCCTGCCTGAACTCCTTTACTCTTTACAACAGCCTACACTCTGGTCCTTTGTCACCTCCACTCTGCAGAGGGGGATACTCAGTGTGAGAGAAGGGCCTGAAGTCTTACAACTATTACTTGAGAAGGTCTGGATTGAAAGGGTTCTCAATCACCACACAGCACTACCTGGCCCACGCAGTGTTGGCTCTTCCCTGGGTTGGGAAGGGTGTCTCCCATCCTGCGGAAGAGGGTGGTCAAAGGAGGAGCTAGCAAAGAGACTATGGGCTTTCCCTTTTCCTCTGGGAGAAGGTTTCTGCCTGAGGCCTGAGGGATGTGGTACAGGACTGAAGTACTTGTATCCTGAATATATAAGAAAATCTCAAAACCGAGTAGTAAGAAAATGACCCAATGAAAATGAGCAAAAGATTTGAAGATTTGATTTATTTAATTTTGAGAGAGAGAGAGAGAGTAGGGGGAAGGGCAGAGGGAGGCAATCTTTCAAGCAGACTCCCAGCTGAGCAAGGTGCTCGATGCGGGGCTAGATCCCATGACCCGTGAGATCACGACCTGAGTCGAAAGAGTCAGATGCTTAACGGACTGAGCCACCCAGGCGCCCCAAATGAACAAAAGATCTGAACACACAATTCAACCAAGAAAATATGTAGATGACGAATAAGCACACGGAAAATGCTCAACACCACTAGTCATTAGAGAAGTGTAAATTAAAATCATAGTGAGATAGCTCTACATATAATTGGAATGGCTAAAGTAAAAAAGATGGACTACATGAAGTGTTGATGAGAATGGGGGGCAATGGGAACTCTAGCACACACTGGTGGTGGGAATATAAAATGATAAAGGCTGGAATTGTTGGGATAAAAATGGTTAGGAAGTTTCTCTAAAAGTTAAACACACACCTAATGTATGAGCTACTCAATCCATTTCTACATATTTATCCAAGAGAAATTAAATTAAGATTCGAACATCCCTGTTATAGCAGTTTTACTGTAACAGTCAAAAACTGAAAATGAGCTAATGCTCATCAACAGACAAGTGGTTAAACAAACTGGGATAAATCTGTAAATGGACTCCTCAGCGATGAGAAGGAATGAATTATTGACAGGTGCAATGAACATGGATGAATCTCAGAATAATTATGCAGAAGCCAAACAAAAAAGGGTACGTGCTCTATTGCCACATTTATATAAAATTCTGGAAAAGGCAAATGAAGCTATAGTTGTAGAAAGCAGAGCAGTGGCTGCCTGGGGGTGGGAGGGAGTAGGATAGGGATGAGAGATGAGGGTGAGAATAACAAAGGGACACCAGGAAACTTTTGGGGATGATAGATGTGGCAGATACATTTGTTATCTTGCTTGTGATGATGGTTTCCAGGAAAACACATTTTAAAATGTATCAAATTATGCATCTTAAATCATGTGTAATTAATTCTATGTCAATTGTACCAAACCAAACCCAACCAAACCCAGGCACCCCTAATGAAGCAATGATCGTCAGTGATCGTCAGTGGCTGTTAACAACATAAAAAGAGAGACCAACAGTCGTTCTGTGCCTCCCACTGAAGTCATTTTGCCAAATAATGGACCCAAATCTGGCAAGCCTCTAGACAGCACACAGCTGGGCAAAGTGACGTGTGAAATGATCCTTTGGAGATGCAGTCCACAAAATCCAGACTGGAGGAAAACTCTACAGGACAAACTATCCAGTTTCTTTAGCAAATTATGAGGGAGAAAAAATGGGCAGGACCCACAGAATCAGAGAGACCTAAAAATACATTTTAACCAGCTGCAATGTATGTGCCTAGTCTGCATCTTAACTTGAACAAACCGTGAAGGGAATTCATAAGATAATTAGGGGAATTTGAACATTGGCTAGTATTTAATGTTATCCAGGAATTGGAAAGGTTTTGAAATGTGATAATTACATCTGATTATGCTTAATAAAAATCTTTACATTCTAGAAATATATACTGAAGTATTTAAAAATAAAATGATATGATATCTGAGATGGGATTCAAAGTAACCCAGCGGGTGGTGTAGACAAAACAACACTGACAATGAATTAGTGAAGTTGAGTGACTGGGATGTGGGAACTCAGGATACTATTATCTCTGCTTTTGTGTATTTTTGAAATTTTCCAAAGAAGTGGTTGTTTAAAAAGGTTCACTTTCTCTCATGTCTTTGACTTATTTTTTAAAATATTTAATTAATTTATTTATTTGAGAGACAGAGGTGGGGGCCAGAGAGGGGCAGAGGGAGAGGGAAAGAGAGAATCTCAAGCAAGAATCTCCCCGCTGAGCACAGAGCCCAATGTGGGCCTCGATCTCACAACACTGAGATCACAATCTGAGCTGAGATCAAGAGTCTGATGCTTAATAGACTGAGCCACCCAGGTGCCCCTCATGTCTGTAACTTATTTAACAGTTCATACCACTGGTCACTTCTGGAAATTGTGCAGTGGTCTCTGAGAGCAGAACAATTTTAACCTCCTGCTTCCTAACCTCTCTGGAATCTCACAATCTCTAAGCACCGCCCCCCTTTTTAAAAAAGATTTTATTTATTTAATCGAGAGAGAGAGACAGAGAGTACAGAGGGAGAGGGAGAGGTAGAAGCAGGCTCCCCACTGAGCAGAGAGCCCCATGTGGGGCTCAATCCCAAGACTCTGAGATCCTGACCTGAGCTGAAGCTAGATGCTTAACCCACTGAACCACCAAAGTGCCCTGCTTATGCTGCTTCTTTAAGGGACAGGTCATGACTCTTCACGTGCTTATTACAAGTTGTGAGAAAGAAACCTTACTTTGATTTGTCCTAAATGTGCCTTTCCCAAGGTGGAAGTTTTTTCCAGGGGTTGCCAGATTTGGCAAATAAAAATATAGATGCCCACTTAAGTAAGAACCACAGATAAATGACGACTTAATTTTTAGTATATGTAGGTTCCCTGCGATATTTTGTGAGAATCCATGCAATATTTGGGGCATCCTTATATTTAAAAAGTATCTATTAGAGCGTCCTGTGTTTAATCTGACCCTACCTTTTCCCAATCTTCCTGAATCTGGAGAATCTTTATTAGTCCTTCATGACTGTGTCAACTTTCCTCCTCTCTCAGCCTGTGTCTTTCCAAAGCAAACATTTTTTTAAAAATTTTATTTATTTATTTGACAGACAGAGATCACAAGTAGGCAGAGAGGTAGGCAGAGAGAGGAGGAAGCAGGCTCCCTGCTGAGCAGAGAGCCCGATGCCGGACTTGATCCCAGGACCCTGGGATCATGACCTGAGCCAAAGGCAGAGGTTTTAACCCACTGAGTCACCCAGGCACCCCCAAAGCAAACATTTTTATTCTATTCTCATAGGCGGCAATTTTCTCTGTGTTTCTCTGCCTTTTTGGATTTTCTGCTTCCATTTCCTGGAGGCAGAGATTTGAAGTGTGCCGACAGTATTTAAGTGTGGGGAATTCAACATGGCACCCAGCTCTTTCATAAATGGTACACACTTTCATCCTTACAAGGACTCTGTACTTTGAGAATAGCATCAATTCCATTGTACAGATGAGGAAGTAGATGTTCTGAACAACTTGTTTAAATCAACCCATTTCATAGGTGGATCCAAATCTGGATATTTCTGCCTGAAAATTTAAGTTTTTGCCCCTAAAATTGGGCATAGAGCCCATGGTGGGTCTCTATAACTGTTTCACCAAACCTCCTCCTTCATCCAGGGCTCACTTGGAATCTCCCGATCTCTGAGTTGAATCTCATCAGTGTGGAATTCATCACCTGCAGAAAGATCTCAGTTACTCACCTCCCCCATTTCTCCCACCTCTGTGGGAGGACTTACAGGGATTCTCTAGGATTTGCTCAATACTTCCTAGTGACTCATGCTTCCACAAAGGTTTTCCCTTCTAATTCTTATTGATTTCTTAATACCCTGTGAGATTCAGAATTTTAGTTCCCTTCTACTGATGAGGAGATTGATCAGAGGGTCCAATTCATTTGATGAACCAGAAGATCAGCCCAAAGCAAAGTGTTGCACTCAACTTTCTCCACTACCTGCTGTCCTGATCGTTTACCATGTCCCTGTGTTCCCAAGACCATGCATACTCTTCAAGGGGGAAGCCCTCTTGTGCTCCTTAGCCCTGTGCTGGACACATAGAAGGCACCTGATAAACACGTTCGTCATAGCTACCGAGGTCCCACTGGTTGGGGAATGGAATGTCCCATGTTGAGGGGAAATTTGAGGATCCTTTGGTGGCATGGGAATCCCGGCACATGGGAAGGGCTATTTTCTTCCCTTCGAGGCCCATCTTAGGGTCTAATAGTTGGGATTCCATAAGATTTGTTAAATGGATGAATGGGGAGTCTGGGCTGCTGGGGAGTGACAAAGGAGGTAGAGGCTGTGTGTGGTCAGAAGGATAATCTGAAGTGACTGGCTCTAACAGTGGGGTGGGGACGATGAAGTCCTTTCCAGAATTGAGATGGGATAAGAAGGTGGGCCTACCTTGTTTGGCTCCTCACCTGGATCAAGATGGTCTCATCAAATAACTTAGCAGGTACCTCATAAAAATTCTGGAAGAAGATCTGAAGCAGAGGGAAAGGAGGTAGGGGTTGGGTGATATTCCTTCCACCACTTCACCCAAGGACTCGGTTAGCCTGAAGGCTCAGACTAGAATGCTTCTTCTCCAGCTCTTGCCCATTTCATGCTCATGCTCCTCCTCCAGAAGCAGGGGCCTGCCAGGCTCCTGGAGGGGGTTCTGCTAGGGTAAAGCGCAGGGGCAGGGGATTCCAGGAGCATCTGTCAAGAGCAGCTCAAGGTCCAGCTAGCTGCCTGGGATATAGACCCGAGCCTCTGTCTCCTTCTAGATTGCCCTATCAGTCCACTGCACCTCCAGCCTCTGCTGAGCCAGAACCATCTTTTCTAAATGTAAACCTAGCCCCATCACTCTCCTCCTAAACTCCCTCCATGGTTCCCAAGTGCCATCTGTGACAGGGTCCTAGTGCATTCTGCAGCCTTCCCTCTGACCGCGCCATATCTACTGTTCTGCTAAGTTCTGCTACTTCTTGTTTCTAGGCTTCTGAAGACACTATTGCTTTTTCCTGAATTTTCTTTCTCCATGATGTCCCTCTTTCCCTGCTAGACTCTTCCTTCAAGGTTTTGGAAGCTCTTCCTGAGTCTCCCCATTCCTCCCTACTCTCACCATGCTATTATCTATTGGCCTATTTACCAATTAATTCAGTGAGTATTTATGGACTTCCAACTATGATCAGCCCAATGCTATAGCTTAGGGCTTCAGCAGTGGCAAGATGTAATGGTCTGGGCCTGCATTAACAGTGCCCCCAGATCTGTTAACCCCAGTTTTGCACCATTATCATAGTCTATGTGTTCACAGGCCAATCACCCCACCACCCCAAAGACTACTGGCTCCTCCAATGGGAGGTTTCAAATGATTTTGTCTGTATTCTCAGTGCCAAGCAGTTCTTGGCCCTCTGTAAATGTTCAGCCAATGTTTGTGGCAGAAGCAAGCTTGCCTGATGCCTGCAGGAAATGCCCAGCCCCCAGCTAGCCCCTGGCTGCCCCCCTTGGCCCAAATGCCCCATTCAGTTCTGAAGGGCACGTGCAGCCCACCTCGTTGAAGAAAGGGTTGTTTCCCATCTTGATCCGCGTGTTGTACTGGTAGCCTCCAATGACCACATTCACCATCGGCTTGATGTTGTTGCCCATGAGCTGTCGGGCTTCAAATACCTTCACTCGGACCTATGGGGGGAATATGGGGGCACCTGAGGTAGGGGTCTGGGCCCCCTTCTTCAACAGGGGCTCATCTCTAAAAGAGCAAAGTGTTCTGATAAGAGGCATCTACTGGGGTGGAAGGAGACCCACAGCGAACTGGACTCCTCCTAACTGAAGGTAAGTTCTAGGAAGACCATGGCTCCTTCTCTTTTCCTCTTCTGGGAACTGTCCCCTCCACTGCTTTGTTCTTTTCATCTTGTGTTACTTAGTGGTTTTCAATTGCAATGGGCTTGTTACAGAATACAGAAATGAAGTCTAATCTTTCCCAGTTTTGTTTGTTTGTTTGTTTGTTTTTAAGATTTTATTTATTTATTTGACAGAGAGAGAGATCACAAGTAGGCAGAGAGGCAGGCAGAGAGGGAGGGGGAAGCAGGCTCCCTGCTGAGCAGAGAGCCCCATGACCCTGGGATCATGACCTGAGCCGAAGGCAGAGGCTTTAACCCACTGAGCCACCCAGGTGCCCCGGGTATCCTCATTTTTAAGCAGGTGCATGGCATGATAAGAATGACATATTTGAAAGACCCCATTGGCTGAAGGATGGACAGGAGAGAGCTGGAGGCTGGGAATTTAGGAAGAACTTATGAGTGGTCCAGGGACGTGATGGTGGTGGCTCAGGTCAAGGAAGTGAAGTGGTGATGGAGAGGTGGGGACAGTTGGGTGATATTAAGAGTTAGGACTTGGCCATTGACTGGATGCAGGGGATAGGGTGAGGAAGAATGCAGTCAAGAATGACACCCAGTCTCCTTGGCAGGTGGCAGGCTGGAGAGCAGGTGAAGGTGTAGCAGAAATATTGGGTTACAAGTTACAGATCAGAGGGAAGTTGCTGAGCCATGGGATGAGGGTTCCAGAAGTCATAGCGGGAACTCTCCTCAGCCCTTCCCATACAGCTCATTTTGCCCGGCACATGGCTAGCCTTGTGTTGCCAACAATCCTGAGGACTCTTCCAGGTCTTTCATTCTGCCTCCCCAGCATTTGCCAGGGCCTATTGGTATACATACAGCCAACAGTGCCTCCTGTGGCCGCCCCGAAGCTGTCTCTAGCTTCCCTTTCCTGCAGAAGTGGCTCAGAAATGCCCAGGAGGAGCAGGGGAAGCAGTGAGGCTCTGAGGACCTGTAGCTCTGGTCCTCTGCCACGACTTTGCAGAGAGATGGGGACAGCTTGGGATCACAATGAGAGTGTCAGGTAAATCAGCCCCGAATCCTCACCTGAAAGTGCTGAGGCTTCGAGGACAGAGCCATGGGCATGCCGGAACCAGGGACCATCAGTTTCCGCCTGGCCACCTCTTGGGCACTTGGGCCCAGGAGGTCGTCATCACCTGGGGAAACACAATCTGGGTGGGCCCTCAGAGGCTACGTTAGGGACGCTTTGAGGCATTATGCCCATTTCATTGTTCTATCCCCATTGACTAGCTTCTGACTAAAACCATGGCCTAGAAGTCCTGAAAGGGGCACATATCCTCCCCAGAACATTCCCATGGGCCCCTTCTTACCCTCAGTAACCCTGGGCCCCACACTCTACACATGAGGGTTTTTGGAAATGGCCATCTTTGCTTCCCTCTGCAGCCCACTGGAGGCTTGGCCTTATGTCTAGAGATGACAAGTGGAAAACTCAGCCAGGTATCTGGAGATTGGCCTCTAGACCTTAACCTGGTCACAGTCCTTTTGTAGGCCTCAAGGCATAGGTCCCAAAGGTCCCAAAGAGCCTATCCAGCTATGTTTGGTGACGAACAGGGGTAAGTCCCAAGGACATACCTAATTTCGATGCATACTGTTTTCTCGCAAGGGTCACATGTAGGGTGACAGTGCACTGCAAGGCAAAGGCAGGGGGGCTGTAAGCCAGATCTTGCAATCCTTGGTCAAGTCCTAACACTGGAAACTTGCCCAGCCTGGCTAAGTTTGGAGACATGAAGCAGTGGTGGTGACAAGGAGGTACAGCAGAGTGGGGAAGAGAGGGAGAGGTGCCTTGGGGCCAGCCCAGAACCACTGATGCCAACAGCTCTTCTGCTAGCTCAATATCTCCTGATCTCGGGAGAGGACTCCTGCAAATACCTCTTTTTTTTTTTTTTTAAAGATTTTATTTATTTATTTGACAGACAGAGATCACAAGTAGTAGGCAGAGAAGTAGACAGAGAGAGAGGAGGAAGCAGGCTCCCCGTGAAGCAGAGAGCCTGATGTGGGGCTTGATCCCAGGATCCTGGGATCATGACCTAAGCCGAAGGTAGAGGTTTTTAACCCTCTGAGCCACCCAGGTGCCCCTCTTGCAAATACCTCTTAATTGACCTCCTGCCTCCAAGTGCTCTGACTACACTCATCCTACCTCTAGACCATTGCCAGAATTGCCCCCTAAAAAGTGTCCTAACCGATCAGAGTAAAATCACAACTCACCAGCATAGACCATAAAGCCCTTCACCTCTGGCCCCTGGTCCCAGCTAGACTCAGCTCTCCCACCACCACCTTCACATCCTCCCAACCCCTGTGTCCCAGCAGTGCAACAACCTACCCTTCCCGAACCAACAGCCTGCCTTTCTGTCTCTCCAGCCTTCACCCATGTACCTCACACCCTTGTCTAGGATTCTCTTCCTTTCCCGTCTGTGTTGCAAACTTATGCCCCTTGAGAAACTGAATAAACAAATGGACAATGACCAGACCTTATATAAAAATGGAACTCTGACACACAGTCTGCAACCAGCAATTCAGGAAATCAGCCCAACAAATCTGCAATAACCCATCCAGGACGCAAGCCTGTTCTCTCTAAGTCAGCCTGTAGAAGTCAGAGTATGCCTCAAACAATAGCCTCTGTCACAATTGGCCCCAATTGTGTGGCCTCGACTGATAGAGAACTTGATTCACAACTGACAGCTTCCCTAATTTTTGTCCCTTCTTCCCACTCAGGACCAACCAGAGAAAGCCAAATACACACCCCTAAGCAATCACATGGGATGCCTGGCTTCTAGTTGGTCCACTTACAGCTTCCCCTGACCAATGGCTTCCTATCAGGGCACACTGGGAGCCTTCCCTGCTTCCACTGTACAGCTTCTCCCCTCCTCTGTCTGCCTTTGAGTCTCTGCCAAAATGCAAATGATGGTGGCTGATACTGCTGCTCTAGCCAGTTCTGCATAAATAGCTTTTGCTTCTCCTCCTCTGGTTGGTCTTTGCTTGTTTCCATTTACCTTAATCATGCCCTCTGTGAAGCCTTCTTTGACCTCCCACATGGAATCATTCACTTCCTCCTGTCCCCAGTGACCTAGCCTTCCTGACCCTTGTGCTGGAGCACTGTCACTGTGAGTGTGCTTACTCTAATGGACCATGGTCTTCATTCAGTTTTGTATCCCAGGCCTAACACAGGTGCTGTCATCCAATGGACAATCGACTAATCAATCTAAAAGGATGGATATGGGGTGCCTGGGTGGCTCAGTGGGTTAAGCCACTGCCTTCGGCTCAGGTCATGATCTCAGGGTCCTGGGATCGAGTCCCACATCGGGCTCTCTGCTCAGCAGGGGCCTGCTTCCCTTCCTCTCTCTGCCTGCCTCTCTGCCTACTTGTGATCTCTCTCTGTCAAATAAATAAATAAAATTAAAAAAAAATAAAAAAATAAAAGGATGGATATGGGGTAGGAGGGTGGGTGGGTGGATGGATGGTGGGATGGGGGGGTCAGGGAGATGCTGGCAGTGTGATGAGGCCTCCTAGGAAAGGAAGTGCTCTCTGGTGGGGTCACTGGGCCTCTGCTAACGTGGAGTCACCTAGCTTCACTGGCTGCCCCTGCTCTGCCAGCCACTGTTCCTGGGGTCCAACTCACATCTGTGGATTGCATGAGATGGTTAAGCAGGTTCAAGTCCTTCAAAGAAAGGACCTCACTCGGTTTTTTCACCACGGGCTGGAGCAGTATTGTGGCCAGCCCAATGAATCTGGGGAGAAGAAGAACATGTATGAGATCCAAAGTCAGGGGACAGGGTGTCTTCTGTCCCAGGCATGACTTTATCTAGAGAGGGTTCTCTCTGCTACGGGCTGTGCTGCCCACGGAGAGAGGCTGCAGGAAGGACACAATGATGTAGAGAACCCAGCAGAAGATTTAGGGCTCTCACGTCTCTGAGAATGACTTTGGGGCTCTGAGAAGTATGTGACCCAGTTACTGGCTCTGCCCTGCTCAGCCCCTTCCCAGGAGTTCTTCTCCCACACTACTCTTGAATGGCAACAGTCCCAAGTAACCACCAATTGGACAAGGGATGGGACATCTGATAGAAGCTGGCCCAATCAGGTTCTCTGTCTTGGGAATTTTGACTTGGGATGCTATAGATTCAGTCTCAGTTGGGTGTTGGTCTCTGCTGGGCACTAGAGTGGGGCCATGATAGGAAGCCAGGATTGGACAGAGAGATGCAGAGATTTAAGAGCCTGTGGCTTCAAAAGAGGCAGAACTGCCCCTGGCTTCCTAGGTTCCTGATTCTGATTGCTCTGCCCTCCCAGCCCCAACACCCTCCCATACACCCCACCTCCACTTTTTTTTTTTTTTTTTTTTTTGGTCCCATTAGTTGGCTGGAGTGGATTCTTGTCTATGCCACCTGAGTGAGTTATGGATTCGAGCCAGGAATTGCAGCAAGTGCTGTAGCTTTGGTCAGAGAGACAACCTCCTGCCTTTCTCTGCCTCACCTGTCTTTCTTTGCTGCGCCCACGTCCCGAAGGATGATTTGCAGAAAAGAGTCATTTTGTAGGGGGCAGTCCCAGAGGTACCAGATCAGGGTCTGTGGGAGGCACAGAGAGGTCAGCATCCTTCCTCCACCTTCTCCTTCCCAACCTTCCAGAAAATAAGGAAAGATGCAGGGAACAGGCTGTGTTTCTCTTGAACTGGAGAACCTCCCTCAAGGGAGACCTGTCTATCCCTGCTTCAGGTTTCTGGGAACATCGGGACCACCAGGTTGGACAAGATGGGCCCTAATATGGTCCATCCCCAGAGTGGAGAAGGGCCAAGAACAGCTATGGGCCCTCAGGCCTGCACAGCCATATCAGCTCGGGGGCTACTCTCAGGCCCAGATGCCCTTGGGGAAAGCTAATGCTCCTCCCTGGCCTCTCCCTAGAATTCTGAGCATGGCTAGGACCCAACCTCACTCTTGGGGTAGTCATTGCTTCTTTTGCGTTTGTCCTGATGGTTTACCTCATTCCATATGGGGTTATTCCCTTCCGCTTCATGAGTTCTCCTCTTGATATCTGCAAAGAGACCAAGGGGTGTCACTGGTGGTAGGAAATAATTCAAAGTCTAGGTTTAAGTGTGGTAAAGAGAGGGAGGACTCCAGGAACACTTTGAGTCCATGTTAGCAGATGTGGTATGACATGGATTCTTACTCTGGGGATTTCAGAATTTTAACTTTTTGTAAGGGTAACATCATCTGACATGACAGATAATGCGTTCACTTCATTTTCTTCCCTGGAATGTAGTTCCTAGCCATCTTGCAGCCAGGTGGTATCTGGAGACTCACTGTGGCCAATGCAATGTGGGAGTGATTTTCACCACTGCCACGACTAGCTCCTAAAAATCTCCCATGATGCTTTTCCTCTCCCTGCTCCACACAACCATCCTCACCATCTGTGGGCAGGGTGGTGCCAGGATGACTGCAGCCACGAGCAGTGAGTTGGTCCCTAAACCACTGCTTGGGGGAGCCACTGAGATGACTGCCCCCTTGATGCAGGATTTGGTATAGGAGGTAAGCTTTCACTGTGTTAAGGCATTGAGATCTCAAGGTTTATTTGTTACCAGAGTACAAAGCCTAGTGGACCCTAAGACATGCCAAAACATCTCTAATGGGTTAAAAGTTCCTCATCCATAAATATCTTTGGCAAAGAACAGCCCATAGCCCTGCAAAGAACCTCTAAATTGCTCAACTACTTAGAGATTCTTCCCAAGGAAAGAATGCAGAAGAGGGAGAGACAAAGTGTGTGCAAGCATGCACCTGTGAGGAAGTCAGGAGGGGTGCAGGGTAGTGGATGCTATATGAGGGAAAAGGGGTTCAGAAAGGTAAAAAGGGAATAAAAAATATCATTCAGTAATAAGGATTTATAGGTAAATCTCTGGGCAAACCCAAGAGTCCGGGACTTAGGCATCTTTATAAGAGGTATTTCTAGGAGGAGAAAGATCACATCCATGGGATGGTAGGAAAGGCGGCTCAGACTCAGCCTGTTCCCTGGCTCACGGCAGACACATGGAATGTCCACTATGCCTCTCTAAATCTGGGGACATAAACACATATGGATTGCCCTGTGAGCCTAGAATCCCAAATGTCCATTCTCCAAGGGGTATTGTCACGCCCAGTGAGCACAGAAAAAAATTAAGGAACTTCATTCTTTACTCCATATCTGTTACAGAAACAACTGTGCCTTCTTTCTCTCAGCCCCAATTTTCTCAGTCCCCACACATGCTGGGAAACCTCATTCGCCATTATCCACCTCCCTCTGCTTGCCACCAGCAGACTGTCAATTTTCTTGCCCTTCCTCCATTCCCACTCCCAGCTCTGTGTTCTGGAGACACCCTTGATTTCTTTTCATGTTGTCTCCCAAATCCTTTCACCATCCCCCACCCCTGCCAACCTTCTTGGACATTTTTTCCCTTACCTATAAAAAATGGAGACAATAAATCTTGCCTCATTTGCCTCATGGGATTGTTGTGAGGAGCAAAAATCGCTATGTTCATGAAAAGACTTTGATGGCTGTAAAGGTCACTTACAGGAACCAACAGTTACTATAGGAGGTTATATAAGAGCTGTACATACATTATCTTTTTAAAAATCCTCACATCAAGCCTGTGAAGCAGGTACTTTTTCTTTCTTTTTTTTTTAAACCTCAATGTGTGGCACAGCCCTAGTTCACAGAAGCATCTCGGAAAGTATTTATCTTCTCTTTTTCCTGTAGCCATTCCCCTGGAAAAAATGAGAAGCAGAGATGTCCTCACAGGAGAAATAATGGCAATAAAGTTAAGTTTCAAAAGAACTGGATGATATCTACTCTGCCTTTCTGTCATACAGGGCATCTTTTAGGCCCCAGGAAGTCTATTTTTTCACCGAATACATGTTGCTTCTTGGGGCTGGTCTCTCCCATCCCAGTGTCTGGCTCTCACCTCGGAAGTAGGCAGTCACACAGGGTCTGGGTGGGGGGCTGAGGGGTGGGTTAATCGTAGCTGAATCCACGACCAGCCGCAGCATGCCTGTCCTCCCCCTCTTTCCCTCTGCAGCAGAGCCTCCTTCTTGGAGCACCTTGGGTTGACTTTCTCCTAGGGCTCACAGGGTGAGGAGAACCCTAGACCTGTTGCTTAGCGGTAGAAGTGATGTCACAAAGGTGGCTGGTTCTTGGTTCTGGAAAGGAAAGGAGGGGAATGACAGGAGAAAGTCAGGAGTAGGAAGCAAGTGGCTTGAGGTGACCAGGCCTGTACAAACAAAATAATTTGGCTGCTTTGCGTTTCCTCTTTTTTTCTCTTTCTTATTCTCACTGTCCCTCTGATCTCATGATCAGGTATAAGGGTAGTCTTTCCTCTTTATATAAATAAGCAAGTTATCTGGAATGAATCATTGCCAAAGTCCCACAATTTAGATTAAAAAAAAAATAAGAGAGGTGAGGTGATGTGAGGAAAGGAATAAGGAAATCAAAGACCATTTCAAGGACAATTCAGGAAAAGCTAATGCATAAGCAAACATGTAGGCCTCTTTTTTTTTTTTTTTTGAAGATTTACTTATGTGAGAGAGAGAGAGAGAGAGAGAGCAGGGGTTTGGGGCAGAGGGGGAGAGAGAGAGAGTCTTAAGCAGACTTCATGCTGAGCATGGAGCCTGACAGAGGACTCGATCTCATGACCCTGAGATCATGGCCTGAGCTAAAACCCAGAGTTGGACACTAATACCACTGAGCTCCCCAGGCCCCCCAGGCCTCCTTTTTCCTAAAGGAAGCCTAGGTCCAAATAGGAGTCTGTCTTTAACAAAGGGAAATGAATTTTTAATTGATGAGCTTTTATGCCAACTAATTTTAAGGTTTTAAAAAAATCTCAAGGTCAATACAATTTTGCTGTGGTATCTTGATAGCTCTCAAGACCCCTCATCATGGGGATGGAGCTGGGTCACTTGTTTTTGTCTCATCTACACTAAGGGTTTTTTTGTTTTTGTTTTGTTTTGTTTTGTTTTGCTTCAGTTTTTAATATTGTATAAATTACATCTTCTCCAATAGCAGGAAGATTAGCGGATGTTTTATTTTTTATTTTTTTAAAAGATTTTATTTATTCATCAGAGAGAGAGAGAGCGAGCACAGGCAGACAGAGGCAGAGGGAGAAGCAGGCTCCCTGCCAAGCAAGGAGCCCGATGCGGGACTCGATCCCAGGACGCTGGGATCATGACCTGAGCCGAAGGCAGCTGCTTAACCAACTGAGCCACCCAGGCATCCCTAGTGGATGTTTTAAAAATGTATATTAGTTGATGAAACAACAGAACAGTAAGCTTATTATGCCTTCTTTTTTTTTTTTTTTTTTAAAGATTTTATTTATTTGAGAGGGAGAGAGACAGAGTGAAAGCACAAGCAGAGTGAGGGGCAGGGAGAGAAGCAGACTCCCCACTGAGCAGGGAGCCCAATCCAATGTCTGATGCAGGGCCCGAACCCAGGATCCCAGGATTATGACCTTAGCTGAAGGTAGACGCTTAACTGACTGAGCCACCTAGGTGCTCCACTTTTTATGCCTTCTAAAAGAAACATGGTCTTTAAAGAGCAAAAAGCCATCTCGGGATCTTGGTGGTACAGTTGCTTTCTGGTGCGGCAGATATAACAAGAAAATGCTCTTTCTGACAGTTTTTCTCAAAATCTAAACACAATACAAAGTTTTTGCTTTTGTTCATGATTTTCCAAACTAAGCATTATGACATAAAAGGCAAACTCTGGAAAGGGAACTGCTGATAGATTTGACTGCAGAATATTTAAAATTTCTGTGCAGAAAAATATACCTTTAAAGATAATACCAAAGTAGGGAACATATACCACATACCTAATGTCCAGAATATTAGCATTTTTAAAGTGAGAATTTTTTAAAAAGAAATTTTAAAAGCTTTTATCTATCTATCTATCTTTTTTGGGAAGGAGGGGCAGAGGGAGAGGGAGAGAGAGTCTCAAGCTATCTGTAAGCTTAGCACAGAGCCTGACACCAGTCTCAGTCCCATGGCCCTGAGATCATGACCTGAACTGAAACCAAAAGTTGGACACTCAACCAACTGTGCCACACAGGTTCCCCTAAGATTTTATTTTTTTAAAGTAATCTCTATCTAACACAGGGCTTGAATTTACAACCCCGAGATCAAGAGTTGCATGTTCTGCCGACTGAGCCAGCAAGGTGCCCCAACCACGAGCTTTTATAATTTAGAAAGGAAAAGATTAATACTCTCAAGAAAGATGAGGGAAAGTTTATAACAGGTGAATGCTCAAATGGACAAACAAAATGAAAAAAAAAAATCAGTTTCTTTAATAATCAAAGAAATTCAGCAAGATACAATTGATCACTTTGCCAAAAAAAGAAAAAAAAAAGTTAAGAGAGGGGCGCCTGGGTGGCTCAGTGGGTTAAGCCTCTGCCTTTGGCTTGGGTCATGATCTCAGGGTCCTGGGCTCTCTGCTCAGCGGGGAACCTGCTTCCCCCCCTCCCCACTCTCTGCCTGCCTCTCTGCCTACTTGTGATCTCTGTCTGTCAAATAAATAAAATCTTTTAAAAGAGAGAGAGAGAGATTAAATAAAAAGTTCAAGTCCATTAATAAAGAAATGGGGGCGCCTGGGTGGCTCAGTTGTTAAGCATCTGCCTTTGGCTCAGTTCATAGTTCCAGGGTCCTGGATTGAGCTCCACATTGGGGCTCTCTGCTCAGCGAAGAGCCTGCTTCTCGCTCTCCCACTCCCCCTCCTTGTGTTCCCTCTTTGGCTGTCTCTCTCTGTCAAATAAATAAATAAAATCTTAAAAAACATAATCAAAGAAATGCAAGAAGATATCATTTATCCCCTCCCAAATAGAGAAGAATGAAAAATGGTAAGAGTGATGTGCTAAGGAAGGAACAGGGGCAGAGGGAAATTATGAATTCTTACAAAGCACTGATGGGAGAATAAATAGAAAAAGAACAGAAGCTTGGCCTGGGATATGTGCCAGAGAGAGAGAATAGACATTGGGATACATGTGGCAGGCACTCCTCATTCTGGGTCATTTCTTCTGGTATTAATCTCTGTGTTTCTAAACAGCATCCCTTGAATTTTGCAACTTCAGACACTGGCTCTTAAGTCAGCTCTTACCCCGTCCCTCCCTCCTTCCTGCCCCCCAGCTTCTCTCTCTCCAAATTCCCAATTCATCACTTTCAGACATTGCTACTGCTGTTTATTATGCACGTGGGGAGTTTAGCTTTCTCATACTCTGCCTTTGCCGCATCCTCTTCTCCCAATACAATTACCCTTCATCTGGGGACTAAAATTACACTCAGTCTTTTCATTATGATGATGATGTATACTGTTTCACTGCAGATCAAGGAATATACAGTTGACCTCTGAACAACAGGGGTTTCTTTTCCCCTCCATGAAAAAGTATTGTTCTTGTTCATACATGTCAAATTTCAACTTTCTTTTCTTTTTTTTTTTTTTAAGATTTTATTTATTTATTTGACAGAGATCACAAGTAGGCAGAGAGGCAGGCAGAGAGAGGAGGAAGCATGCTCCCCGCTGAGCAGAAAGCCCGATGTGGGGCTCAATCCCAGGACCCTGGGATCATGACCTGAGTGGAAGGCAGAGGCTTTAACCCACTGAGCCACCCAGGCGCCCCAAATTTCAACTTTCAATAATAAAATTCAATAAATATGATTCCTCAATCATACAAACTTGCTTTACACATTTTTTTACATGTTGTCAAAGTCTGTAGCCACACAAAACATCACAAGGATTTGACTCTCTGCATGGTACTATCACACAGAAGGGAGCTGATCAAACAACATACATTCAGAGATTAAACTGTAGGTACACGCAGTGTATTTGGCCCTTTTCTTTAACATTATAACACTTTCCTCTGAGAGACAGGTATTTTTTTTCCTTTATATTTCAAGAGAGAGAGAGAGAGTGGAGGTAGAGAGAGAGAGAGAATCATAAACAGGCTCCATACTATGGAGCCTGTTGTAGGGCTTGATCTCATAGCCCTGAATCAGGACCTGAGCTGAAATCAAGAACTGAGCCACCCACGCACACTGAGATAGGTACTCTTAAGCTACAGTATACCAGAATTTTGCTATTCTCATTATAAGAAGCTTTCAAACTTTGTGGTAACAGTGATCAATTTAAAGAAACAAGACACAACCAGAGTTGGGAATGGAATTAAAACACTTCAACTTTTTGCTGTGCTCCGGGCTGCCATTTTTTTTTTTTTAAGATTTTATTTGTTTATTTGACAGAGATCACAAGTAGGCAGAGAGGCAGGCAGAGAGAAAGGGGGAAGTGGGCTCCCCTCTGAGCAGAGAGCCCGATGTGGGGCTCAATCCCAGGACCCTGAGATCATAACCTGAGCCGAAGGCAGAGGCTTAACCCACTAAGCAACCCAGGCATCCCCAGGCTGCCATTCTTTTGTAAATTTTTTTTTATAAGATTTTATTTATTTGTCAGAGAGAGAGAGAGAGCGAGCACAGGCAGACAGAGTGGCAGAGGGAGAAGCAGGCTCCCTACAGAACAAGGAGCTTGATGTGGGACTCGATCCCAGGACGCTGGGATCATGACCTGAGCCGAAGGCAGCCGCCTAATGAACTGAGCCACCCAGGCGTCCCCCAGGCTGCCATTCTTAAAGTCAGTTTAATTGTATAATTTTTCCATTGTGAACAACACAGGTTTGAACTGCATGGGTCCACTTGTATGTAGATTTTTTTCAATAAATACAGTGCAGTACTGTAAACTTATTTTCTCTTCATTATTTTCTTTTCTTCTTTTAAAGATTTATTTATTTGGGAGAGAGAAAGCATGCACAAGAGAGCATGAGCAGGGCAGGAGGAGCAGAGGGAAAGGGAGAAGCAGACTCCCCACTGAGCAGGGAGCCTGAAACAGGACTCTATCTCAGGACCCTGAGATCATGACCTGAGCTGAAGGCAGATGCTTAACTAACTGAGCCACCTAGATGTCCCAATCCTATGATTTTTTTTTTAACACCTTCTTTCCTCTAGTTTACTTTATTGTAAGACTATAGTTATATAACACATATAGAAAGTAGAGTTAATTGACCATTTATGTTATTGGTAAGACTTCCAGTCAATAGTAGACTCTTAGTAGGTAAGTTTTGGGGAAGTCAAAAGTTATACATGGATTTTGTGACTGTGCAAAGTGGGGTGGTCGATGTCCCTGACCCCCGTGTTTTTCAAGGGTCAACTATACTCTAATTCCATATCCTTTCTCTCTCTCTCTTTTAATTTATTTATTTGAGAGAGAGAGAGAGTGAGAGCAAACATGTGTGAGTGGGCGGAGGGGCAGAGGGAGAGAATCTTCAAGTGGATTCCTCACTGAGCATGGAGCCCAACCTGGGGCTCCATCTCACCACCCATGAGATCACAATGTGAACTGAAACCAAGAGTCGGATGTTTAACCAACTGAGCCACCTGGGTGCCCCCATATCCTTTTTTCTGTAACTTTGTGTTTTCCTCTAAGTTAAGATTTGCTTTGTTTTTTCTTTTGCTTGCATATCTTGGAAGTCTGACCACATCTTCCGTCATCCTTCAGTAGCTCTGTGATATACCTGTTTTTTTTTTTTTTTAACGTTTATTTCTTTATTTTTTTTAGTAATCTCTACACCCAACATGGCGCTCAATTTACAATCCCAAGATCAAGCTCTTCTGACTGAGCCAGCCAGGGTCTCTTACCATGTTTTTGGTGTCACCACTGAGTTTTTAGCCATCCTAGTGGATGTGAAGTGGTAAAGATTTATTTTTCATCTTGAACCATGTCTCTTGCCTTGGTGTCCTGGTATCAGTCAACTAATCTATCAGTCATCAATCAGTCAATACAGAAACTACCCCCTATATCCTGGGCTATGTTCTCTGAAGGATACAAAGAAGGTTAATGCCCCTGACTTTGAGGATCTACTCTTTACCAAATACAGGAAAGTTAAGATAAGCAATCTATGGTCAGTACCAAAATTCTTACTGGGACATATAGGGCCCTACAGGCTCTGGCTTATGTCTCTTTCTCTTCTTTCAACTTGCTGACCCACTATTTCCTAATTACACTATTTTCCCTATTTTTTTTTTTTTTAAATTTATCAAGCTCCCTTCTGTCTCTCAGGACATCCCCCCACCCCCGCCATTCCTTCTCCTAGAGATCTTCTCTCCCAGCGTCTACCATGTTACTTCTTTCTCCTCGTGGTTTCAGTTTCATATGTCACCTTCACAGGCACATCTACTCCATCACCTAAGCCAAGGCTGGCTCACTGTTCTGTATGCTCATCAACTCGCCCTTTAACTAATCACAGTAGGTATGGTGGGGCGTAGAGTTGTGAGCAGTCAAATGCCTAGGTTCTGGAGCCAGACTGGTTTCCAGTTCTGCCTTTGATATCTACTAGCTATATAACCTTGGGCAAAATACTTCTCCTCTCTGGATATAATAAAACCTACCATGTAAAGCCATTCAGAGTGTTAAATGAAGTAGGTCATTTATGTCCCTTAGAACTTGTTTGACATTCTCTAAATGTTAGCCCTTATTTTCACAATTATAAATTAAACAATTATTAGATCAAAAAGAAGCGAGCCTCATCAGAGCTGTATCCTCAGGACCTAGCCAGTATTTATTGCATAGTAGGAATTGAAGACATATTTGTGAATGAATGAATACCAGGTGTATTCTCCAGGATATCAGAGGAAGGAAAGGGATTTTAGAAAGGAGATGGCCAAATCTAATCAATTGGTGGTGACAGCCTAGAGTCCTGTGTGGAGAAAATGATTTTGAAGTTGCATCTGGGGTCAGTGGACTGTGATTGATTAATCACGTCTGCCAAGACACTGGAAAAAACCCTGCAAAGCTAGCACTAAGGGTTTGACATCTCTGCTATAGAAAAGGCTCACTATCCTGTTGGAAGCAGTCCAGAATTGTGAAATGACCAGTTTACCTCCTTTCTCTCTTCTGCCTCCCCACTCCCCAAACTCCCATCTTTCTTCTGGGCACCAGGGGACTCTGTTTTGCATTGCACAGGCCCTCTGAAGTATTGTGTTTGTTTCTTTGGGCTAGTCTCTGCACCTACTTCTATCAGCATTAATTTCAGTTGTCTCACTCCTGCCCTGAGAGGCAACCAAAATGAGTTGAAACAACTGACTAAGCACCCTAGAATGACTGGACTTGACTCTTGATTTTGTTTTCCACCCCAGGAACACCGATGGTTACATCTAGCCTGGGGGTGGGGTGTGTGTGAATGTTTGTGGTATAGGGCTGGGTAATGAATCAAATGCCAGGGGGGCCAAGGATGCCTAGTGAAGATGGCCAGAGTAAGGGGATAGGCAGCCCCCATGCCTACCACGCTGGAAGTCATACGCTGCCACAGCCTCCAACTTCTTAAGAGTGTCCAGAAATCTGGGTTTTTACATGAAATCACCCTAGCTTAAAAATGTTTGCAGGAGGGGCGCCTGGGTGGCTCAGTGGGTTAAAGCCTCTGCTTTCGGCTCAGGTCAGGATCCCAGGGTCCTGGGATCAAGCCTCGCATTAGGCTCTCTGCTCAGCAGGGAGCCTGCTTCCTCCTCTCTCTCTGTCTACTTGTGATCTTTTAAATCCTTTAAATCTTTTAAGATTTAAATAAAATCTTAAAAAAAAAAAGTTTGCTGGGATGCCTGGGTGGCTCAGTCGAACCTGCCTCTCTCTCCACTTCTGCCTGCCACTCTACCTGCTTGTGTGCCTACTCTTTCTCTCTCTCTGACAAATAAATAAATAAATAATAAATAAAATCTTTTTTAAAAAAGTTTACAATTAGGGGAACCTTGATGGCTCAGTCTGTTAAGTACCCAACTCTTGATTTTGGCTCAGGTCATGCCCTCAGGGTCTTGAGATCAAGCCCTGCCTGGTATCTGTGCCCAGCTGTGAGTCTGCTTAAGATTCTCTCTCCCTACAAATAATCCTAAAATCTATATGGAACCAGAAAAGACCCTGAATAGCCAAGGAATGTTGAAAAAGAAAACGAAAGTTGGTGGCATCACAATTTCAGACTTCAGGCTCTATTACAAAGCTGTCATCATCAAGACAGTATGGTACTGGCACAAAAACAGACACATAGATCAATGGAACAGAATAGAGAGCCCAGAAATGGAGCCTCAACTCTATGGTCAACTAATCTTTGACAAAGTAGGAAAGAATGTCCAATAGAAAAAAGATAGTCTCTTCAACAAATGGTGTTGGGAAAATTGGACAGCCACATGCAGAAGAATGAAGCTGGACAATTTCCTTACATTACATACAAAAATAGACTCAAAATGGATGAGAGAACTCAATGTGAGATAGGAATCCATCAAAATCCTTGAGGAGAACACAGGCAGCAAATTTTTCGACCTCAGCCGCAGCAACTTCTTCCTAGAAACACCACCAAAGGCAAGGGAAGCAAGGGCAAAAATGAACTATTGGGACTTCATCAATATCAAAAACTTTTGCGCAGCAAAGGAAACAGTCAACAAAACCAAAAGACAAGTGATGGAATGGAAGAAGATAATTGCAAAGGACATATCAGATAAAGGGCTAGCATCCAAAATCTATAAAGACTTTATCAAACTCAACACCCAAAGAACAAAGAATCTAATCAAGAAATGGGCAGAGGACATGAACAGACATTTCTGCAAAGAAGACATCCAGATGGCCAACAGACACATGAAAAAGTGCTCTATATCACTCGGCATCAGGGAAATACAAATCAAAACCACAATGAAATACCACTTCACACCAGTCAAAATGGCTAAAATTAACAAGTCAGGAAACGACAGGTGCTGGTGAAGATGTAGAGAAAGGGGAACCCTCCTACACTGTTGGTGGGAATGCAAGCTGGTGCAGCCACTCTGGAAAACACTATGGCCATTCATCAAAAATTTGAAAATAGAGCTACCCTACAACCCAGCAATCGCACTACTGGGTATTTACCCTAAAGATACAAACGTAGTGATCTGAAGGGGCACGTGCACCCAAATGTTTTTAGCAGCAATGTCCATAATAGCCAAACTATGGAAAGAACCTAGATGTCCATCAGCAGATGAATGGATAAAGAAGAAGTAGTATATATATGTGTGTGTATGTACACACACACATACACACACACATATATATACATACACACATATACATACAATGGAATACTATGCAGACATCAAGAGTGAAATCTTGCCATTTGCAACCACGTGGATGGAACTAGAGGCTATTATGCTGAGTGAAATAAGTCAATCAGAGAAAGACAATTATCATATGATCTCTCTGACATGAGGAATTTTAGAGGCAGGGCGGGGACTTTGTGGGGTATGGAGGGAAAAAATGAAACAAGATGGGATTGGGAGGGAGACAAACCATGAGAGACTCTCAATCTCAGGAAAGAAACTGAGAGTTGCTGGGGGTGGGGGAGTAGGGATAGGGTGGTTGGGTGATGGACATTGGGGAGGATATGTGATATGGTAAGTGCTGTGAAATGTGTAAGACTGAGAATTCACAGACCTGTACCCCTGGGGCTAATAATACATTATATGTTAGTTTAAAAAAAAAAAATTCTGTCCCTCTCCCTCTGCCCCCCCCCCCCCCGTGCGCACACACTCTCTCTCTCTCTCAAAAAAAAAAAAAAAAAAAAGTTTGTAATTAATATTTTAAGAAAGCAGTGGGTAGACCAAAGAAAATGGTGTAGGGTTGTACTTGGCCTATTGGCTATCCCTATCTGGGTCCTTACTAACCTTTCCAATCCCTCTGTAATGACCTGGTCCTTCACAGACCAACCTTAGGTGACTCCCCCTTCATGAGAGCAACTCAGTCCCTTTGTGGTACATCTTTCTTCTTGGGGGTCCCTCATGGTAATGACCATCCTGAGATCTATTCGTGCTCCTATCAGGTCCCAGAATTATCCATTTCATTCTCTCAGCCGCCCGGTGAAGTATTGGCACATTTAGAGATGAGGGGTGGCCGCTGAGATCTCGCTGGGGTCATAAAGCCGTGGAGTTATGCGTTGGAGCAGAGACTCCAACCCGCCAAGTCCGATCTCAACCTTGAGCTGCGCTGCCTCCTTAAACTCCTCAGCAGCAGGACGGTGATCTCAACTCTGGACTTAATGCTGACTTTCTACTCTCCTGTCGCTCCTCCTCCTGCCTTTGTGGTCGCAGCCACACCCTTTCCGGGTTTTGCCGCTCACCGCCCTCCACAGGAGATAATCCGCTTCCGCGTTTTGCGGGGCACCGGGCGTGGAGGCGGTAACGCGCACGCGCGCAGGGATCCGGCCCGGGCCGAGCGCGCGGCCGGGCGATTGCGGGTGAGGGAAGGCCGGCCCCGGCGCGGTGGCGGGTCCGACGGGTCGTGGCCCGGGTCGGGGCGAGCGGGGTCTCGGGGAGGGATTCGGGACTCCCGGGGCATGCGGGGATCAGGGGCTGGAGTCCGGGGCCAGGGCAGCTGGGGTCGGACGGGCGCGTTGGGCCGGGGACGGACCTGGGCCGCCGTGACGCGGGAGCCGGGTCGGGCCCGGGCCCGTGACGCGGGCGGGAGCCGGGTGCGAGGCGGCTCCTCCTCGTCACGAACTCACCGTGACCTTGGCCAAGTCACTTCATCTCCCCCTGAGCAGGCGCCTCAGTCCGTACAGTGCGAATTATAAGCCCTGCTACTAGATGGGCGTTTCGAGGCTCAGTGGCGAGACCTCGGGAGGGGTACGTGGAGGACGGGGCGGTTTGCGGGGGAATGCCCACCCTGGCGCGGGGAGAGGGGGCTTCCTGGAACAGCATTTTGCTGCAGCCTTTGGGCTGGAGCTCTCATTTGGACATTTTAAGGACTCCAGAATATTAAGAAGTAGTTGCAAAACTTTTAACATAAGAGTCTTAAAGGGCTTCCTAGAGGCCCACGTCGCGCTGTTACTGGGGTGCTCCCGCTCTTAGGGAATGGTGTGAAGCAATGGAGCAAAGGACCCTCTTAGCTTTGGAAGAATGAATGTTTGTCATTCCTGTTTACCAAAACCCTTCCTTGCCTGTATAGGAATTTGTGGTGCTGGCCAGGCAAGTTTTGTATGTGCCCATGTGAGGCCTTTGTGAAGAACAGTGGAATCAATCAGCTGTCCAGGAAACAACTTTTGTAGGCCTTGAGTATGGAGGAGCCTTTGGTGTCAGTAGCGTTTTTTGGGGGGTGGTGTGGGATCTCAGGAGCCCTTCCTATGGTGGGCAGGGGTCTGCGGTGTAATGGATACTCAATTATGAATGATAGAACGTCACAAAAGTAAGCGTATTAGATATTATTCTAGGTTGGAAGAAATTAAGATCTTTGAATTGACTTAAACCGGAACTTTTTACTGCAGGTGACTAGCATGCAGATACCCATTCTCTGACTTGCTGGTCCTCTACTGACATGGCCCACCGGGGTGGGGAGAGGGACTTCCAGACTTCAGCGCGGCGCATGGGCACCTCGCTGCTCTTTCAGCTTTCAGTGCACGAGCGGGAGCTGGACCTGGTTTTTCTGGATCATAGCTATGCCAAGCCATGGAGTGCCCACCCAGATGCCAGTAGTGCTCGCCCCACACGCATGCTCTTTGTTACTCCCCGGAGGCAACACGAAAGTACCATGTGAGTTTGGGCTTCTCTCTTAAGGGTTGCCCTTGCCCTCTAACTGCACAGTAATCAAGTGTGGGGATTAGAAAGGATTTTATTGTGGGAGATTGTATGGGGGCCTGGGATATTTACTTTCGGCATCTCTGTTAAGCAGTGTGAGGTTATCCCACCTATATGTTGACATCTGCGTTCGAGACATCTAACAAGTTAGGAAAGCAGACAACATATTCCACATAGTTAATAGGACTTGTGTGGAAAGAGGATTCTTTAGCTGGTGATGAAAAAAGAAGAATTGATTTTTAAAAATTGCCTCTCAGGATTAGACTCATTTTCTTTACTCTGGTGCTCTGGCTTGCTCCAACACTGGCGATGATTTGAGGTAATGTGATTTCTTTTTCCTGGCTTCACGCAGTAACGTTTAGAAGCATATTGCAAGACATATTCTACCTTGCTTTCTCTCTTAGTTTGTCACCCATGGGTTGATATAAACCATTCCTAGGTCTAATTGTATTTTCAACTGGCCTACATTATAGGGGAAGGAATTTTTTCATAAACTTACTATGTAATATGTGATATAATTACATTTGGCCTAAATAAACTTGTTTAGTAGTTCTTTTGAGCTTTAAGGTATGCTAATTTTGTATCAGGATTGGTTGATATATTCTATTTTTTTTTTTAAAGATTTATTTATTTATTTGACAGAGAGAGATTACAAGTAGGCAGAGAGGCAGGCAGAGAGAGAGAGGAGGAAGTGGGCTCCCTGCTGAGCAGAGAGCCCGATGCGGGACTCGATCCCAGGACCCTGAGATCATGACCTGAGCCGAAGGCAGCGGCTTAACCCACTGAGCCACCCAGGCGCCCGATATATTCTATTTTGATGATCGCATCATACCCTTAATTTTGTAAACTTTTTTTAGGGAGGGAAGAGATTTTTGTTTGTTGTTTGTTTTAATCTAATCAAATGTCTGATCTTTCCTCTAGGACAGGTTTTAGGTTTGTTGAATAGAGATCTTGTATTTTGTTTCTTTACATCTCTCATTGAGCCTTAATGAGCTAGAGGTACCATGATGTGTGTTTAAACATGAATATAATAGGGGGTTTTATTTCCTTTCCCAGTGAGGGCAGCATTTTGTTGGATGTTTTAGTTGTAACAGGGTGGGGATTATGACCTTTAAGGACAATCTTGATGCCTCTGGCCTGGGGCATAACTCCTAAGAGCTCCTTTAAAGCTTCTTGCTAACTTTTTTTTTTTTTTTTAAGATTTTATTTATTTATTTGACAGAGATCACAAGTAGGCAGAGAGGCAAGCAGGGAGAGAGAAAGGGAAGCAGGCTCCCTGCTGAGCAGAGAGCCTGAGGCTCCATCCCAGAACCCTGGGATCACGACCTGAGTTGAAGGCAGAGGCCCCAACCCACTGAGCCACCCAGGTGCCCCAGCTTCTTCCTAACTTTGAAACTCCTTTGTTCAGATCTTACGGTATTTTCTTAAAGTGAGATTCTGTGGACTTGCTCATTTCAGCACTTAGAAAATCATTTCCTTTTATACATTGTCACATATAGGTCCTAAAAGTGGAGATTAGCATGTTCTAGGGACTCTCTGTGGGTGGTTGTGTCAGGAATATTGTTGTAGTGAGGGTGTTAGTGGGAGCTAGGGAAGAAGTTAGTGGAGGCTGCCTTATGTAGGAATTTGATGCTAACTAAGAGTCATTGAAGGATTTTAAACTAGAGATTGAGTTTATATTTTTTAAAAGATCACTTTGAATTTCTGTTGAATAGATAGAGTTCAGGAGTGGAAATAGAAGACCTGCTAGGAGACCATTATAGTAGTGGGGGTCAGAGATCGCGATAGGTTGAGTAGAGGCGGGAATAAATAGTACAGATGAAGAAAAAGGATGACCTTGATACACATTTCATAGGTAGAGCCAACGGCACCTTCTGTGATGAATTGGGAACACAGGCCAGGGTTAAAGGAAAAGGTGAAATTAGGATGAGTCAAATTATTGGCTTGAGTAGCTTAGTGGTACCTTGTGTTGAGGAAGACTGGGGATGGGGCGGAAGGGGGTAGGTTAGGAATGGTGAAATCTGGAGTTCTCTTTTAGGCATATAAGTCTAAATGCTGAGCCCAGTGTCTGGTCCAGAGAAGATAATTAGCTCTTTCACTCACCACCAAATCTAGCCACACATATTTCACTTCATTTCATAATGATGTAATTATTCCAGCCATTAGGAATAGATGCATTAAGATCATCATCAGGATCAAAAAGTTAAAGCAATGTTTGATAGATAGCCAGTAGACCATTTTGATTGGCATATTATTTTGAGTGACTAATTTGGTGCAGTGAAAACCCTTACGGCAGTAGGATTTCATTAATAACATTTTAAAATATGAAAGATCCATCACATATCCATTTCTGTTTGTTTCTGTTCTAGGCTTCTTATACAGTGAGTTAAATAACTAAGGTGTCTACATTCCAGGTGATCTGTCTTAGACAATCATAGGCTTTTATAGCATATAATTAGCTACCAGTTGACTTGCTAATGAAAGGGAAAGTTTGTGTGAATAATTTAAAACTAGCACTGAGTCCCAACAGAACTCTTTGCAATAAGAAAAACGTACTGTATCTGTGCTGTCTAATATGGTAGCTGCTAGCCACATGTCTGTTGAGCACTTAAAATGTGGCTGAATTTTTAATTCTGCTTAATTTTTATGAATTTTAGCAGTTGCATGTGGCTTATAGTTACTGTATTGGAAAGTACATGTAGGCAGTCAGCTGTTTTCTAATGGAATTTTTTTTTTTTTTTGAAGAAAAATAGCTGTCATTTTTTATATGGACACATTTTAAAATGACTTTGTGTTCCCCCAGCACATAACAGCATGTCAAAGGGCAGAGATCTAGACAAGTGTTGGAAAGATGATTTTGGATCATAATTTTCTTGTGGGTATAATGTGCTTATGCATACTTTTAAGCTGATTATATTAAAGAGTCATTTTTTGGCAACCAGATGATCGTTAAACACCTGTGTTGTGTGAAGTACGTGTGGCCTGGTCCTATTTCCTCACCTGTTTACAGTGAATCAGACGTCCCAATAGATGTGGAGACAGTCACATCAACCCCTGTGCCGCTCTATGACAATCAGAAGGCACGCAGCGTGATGAATGAGTGTGAACGGCATGTCATCTTCGCCAGGACTGATGCAGATGCCCCTCCTCCACCAGAGGACTGGGAGGAGCATGTCAACAGGTAGGCCGCTGCTCAGGAGGACTGGTCACTATAGGGTTAATGGTCATTGCATTGTAAATATTTTGTATCATCATCTTCATTGAAACACGTCTGTTAGAAGTTTATTTCATTTGCAGCCATAGGAGTCAGAATGTTTTCTTAACTCTGTTATAACTCTCAGCCCAGGATGCAGTGAGGTGCTTGAGAGGAGGGCTTGTGTCTCAGCCATCTTTGCATCCCTGACAACTGGGACACTGCCTGGCACATAGTAGGTATATAATAAATGTTTATTGAATAAGTAAATGAATTAAATATGATAGGTATGACTAGTTCTGTATCCTCTATATTGCAGGCTGTGCTATCAGAGTTACTCAGACTACAAACAAACAAGCCATTAAATAAGAGTACATTTGTAAGATACTGTGTTTATATAGTCTATAACTAGAGTAATGAAAATGTTTTGGAGTCGCTTGGAAAGCTAACAGATGTTTAATTTGAGTGGCTTTTAAAAATAGATTTGCAGTCTGTGGGTTTTGAGGAAGTTTTCATGACTTTGTTGGCTGATTTTTTTCCCATGTTTCCTATTGACCCAGGGGACTCCATTCCTCTCCTCTCTGGCGCATTTGTCATTGTTGCTTTAGCATACGTTTATTTATCTTTTACTTACTGCATAGCAACTCCATGAAGATAAACTTTACATGCCATGCAGTTTACCTGTTTAATGTTTACCTGTTTACAGTCAGTGGTTTTTAGTATATGCACCACCACAATCAATTTAATGAGCAATTTTTGTCCTCCACAAAAGAAACCCCGAACCCATTAGCAGTCATTTCCCATTTCCTGCTAACCCCTTCATCCCCTGGCAACCACCAGTCTACTTTCTATCTCTCTAAATTAGCTTATTCTGGACATTTCATTTAAATGGAATCATAAAAATATGTGGCCTTTTGTTTCTGGCTTTTTTTACCTAGCATAATGTTTTCAAAGTTCATTCATGCTGTAGCATGAGTCAGTACTTCATTCCCTTTTATTACTGAAATTCCATTGTGTGGATATACCACATTTTGTTTATCCATTCATCCATTAATGGATATTTGGGTTGCTAACACTCTTTGGCTACTTTGGATAATGTTGCTATGAACATTCATGTACTGATTTTTTTGTGGACATGTGTTTTCAGTTCTCTTGCATATATACCTAGGAGTGGAATTGCTGGGTCATATGGTAACTGTTTAACTTTTGAGGAATTTCCAGTTGCTTTCTACAAGGGCTTCACCATTCTACATTCCTCGTAGCAGTGTATGAGAGTTCCGGTTTTTCCACATCTTTGCCAACACTTGTTATTGTCTGCCTCTTTTTAAATTTTTACCATTCTAGTGGATGCAGAGTGACTTCTGATTGTGGCTTTAATTTGCATTTCCCTGATGGCTCATTTCTCTCTATCTGCTGTGCATAAGGGAATGTTAAAATCTTCACATCAGGAGTGTGTAGGTGATAAACTTGCCATACTTTTGGAGAGCTCTTGTTTTATAATAATGGAAGAGGTAATAAGATATAAAGAAGTGTAGGAAGGTTTGAGGCAGTTGGCCTGGTTTCTGAGTCTGGTCAGAAGGAGGGAATGAGATTGAACAGATCTGCTTGTGTGAATAAGGTAGTAGCTATGGAAGGAGGAGCAGTTCTGCAGCTGGGTCAAGAGCTTGTGAAGAAGTTGTTTGGGGGTCTTGAGTTGGAATTGCTGTTGTGCCCTAAGAAGGGGAAACGCTTTCCAGAGTTTCAGCTAAAGAGGGAAACTTCTGCTGTGAGTGAGGATCAACTACTAGAGTAGTCCCGGTGTCAGTGAATGCAGCAAAAATGGTTTCCTGCCATTGTAGCAGTTAATAATAATTAAAAAATGTGACAGTGCTAGTACCAAAAAAGAACTACCATTTGTTGAGTGCTTTCTAGGTGCCAGGCACTGTGCCACACGCTTCATATGCATTTTTTCTTTTAATCCTCACAATAACTCTCTGAGTTACATCCTTTCTTCGTCTCTGTTTTGTAAGATAAAGAAGCTGAGTTTGGGGAGATTAAGAAACCTTAGTTTAGCAAGTCATGGAGCAGGAATTTGTTCAAAGCAAGCTGTCTGACTACCAGAGCTCAGTGTTCTTGGCTGTGTACCCTCTCTTGAAGGGCACATCTTTCAAAGAGGGACCAGCTAGTGGTAGCAGAACAAGGCGGCCTCACACCATTACGTGTCCCTTTGTGGTGTTACCAGTTGCCTTGCCACCAGTTTGCAATTTCCGAAACTGTGTGGGAGAACTGCATGAAGTTCTTTTTATCTGTTCACCCATGGTCATGATCAGGAGGTTTTTAGGGGCTCTTCATACTTAACCAAAGTCATCGGAGACTTAATGCATATGAATATCTGATTCTTAATTTATAAGAAGAAAAATAACCTGTAAGGCAGTTAAGACACTGGGGTGGCCTGGCCAGAGCATCAGTTATCAGTAGGAGAGTCTGGGAAGCTGTTCTGTTCCAGAAGTGGGTGGTGAGTGGACAGTCTGCCCTGGAGGCACCCTCCTTCAACAAGGCAGCTTGCTTCCTCAAAGCAAGATGGGCCCACAGAGTAGGCCGGGGCACACCATCACCTGCCCAGTCCTACAGAGAAATACCAACAGAGTCTTATCTTTGGCTTGTCTTTCTCCATGTGGACCTCCATCCTTCTGTTATGACATTGCCACAGATTGATATGATTAATTAGCGCTCAGTTTATCTCAGATTATTTGTTTTTTAGTGTCTGATGAGATTTTGGAGGAGTCCTCTCATTAGCAACAGGCTTACAAACCATCTCTTCAGGTAGGTCACGTTTGCACACAGCTAATTTCATTATTTGATGATACTTACTGGCTTCAATTTCAGAGGTCACCATTTTATGACCTTGTCCCTGAATTCTGGATATGTAGCCTGTGTAGAGCTTGCAGTTAGTTCCCTATGCTCTGATTGTAATCATCCTGTTGCCGTTCTTTCCCTTGACTTGATTGTTAAATTGCTGCTTCTTTTCTTCCTGTATAAAATCCTGTAAAATTACAGTTTCCCACATCAAGAGCTCATGGGCTATAGGACAGTGCCCTAGAAATCTGCTTTTCCTCAGAGCTTACTGATCTGTCAGTAGAGTCAGAAACTTAATTTTCTTTGTTAGAACCCTTTCCCCCCCTTCTTGAATTATTTCAGTAGAAACTGCCTTTAGATAGCTTTCTGTGTATAGATAATGAAGGCCCCCTCCTAATCCCAACTGACTCTGACTTTCTCTGGTAATGCCTGATATTTTGTGAAACAGTTTAAATATCCCTCTCTACCTGATTTAATTGCCTAGATCAGGGGTTGGCAAACTATGGCCAATGTGCCAGCTTTGACCCATTGCTTGTTTTTGTATGGCCCATGAGCTAAGAAATGTTTTTACATTTTATTAGGTTGAAAAAAAGTCAGAAAACATGAAATCAGATTTCACTGTCCATAAATGTAGTTTCTTTGGAACGCAGCCATGCACATTACTTAGGTATTGTCCATGTCTGCTTTTGCACTGTACGCATAGAGTTGTATAGTTGTGACCCAGACCATGAAGCCCACAAACTGAAATATATGCTATCCAGACTATGAAAGAAAGTAGTTTGCTGACCTCTGGTTTAGATCATGCTCTTGTGTCTGCATGTCAAAGTCATGTTGCTTATAGAGCCTTTGAAAATAATTTACATTTGCTGGTATGCACTGTTGTCCTGAGGAAGTTGGACCGGCTCCCCCGCCCCCAACTGATGTTTTATCAAATACCAAGTTTAATTTAGGTACACAGCTTTTGAAAGAGATTTAACAAAATACTCCTGGCACATGGTATTTCTCAGCATGGTCAAATGGATTTTAGGGTATTTCCAATGTTTCAGTGAAAGAATCTAGTGTCTTTAAGCAGGTTGTCTTATCTTGAAATTTAGAACTTCTGAATTCAGCCAAAAGAAGTTTATTCTCCATTTTAAAATTTGCTCTAATTATACCTCTCAGTATTATATATACCTATCTGTGTATTAATCTTAGTTTGGATGTTTGAAATTTTGATCCCAAGATCTTTGAATTATTTTTCCCTCCCCCCACTTCTCTTTCCTCTTCTTTCTTCCTTTCTCTTAATGTCTAAGCAAAGAATTTTTATAATCTGAAAAAAAACAAGTGTGGCCTACTCAGTCTCTGTGATGTTCTTTATCTCTCCCTGTCAGACTTCTGGTTAAAAAAATCCTTTAGACATTTTAATATTGAATTTGTCTCCCTTAAAACAGTATCAGAGAAAGTATAATTACCTTTGAAATCATGAGGCTTTTCTGGGACCAGTGTGACTTTGGCTGCTTTGGATAAGATGAGCCAGAGGTCAGACATCAGTTAGGTTCTATCAAAGTATGGGGAATATGAGATTATCTGATTTCATCAAAGAAATGAAGAAAAGGCACTTTTGCACTCATGAAAATTGAATTGGTTTAGGTAGGAGGAGCACATTGACTCACCACAGTTCCCATCAGCTATTTGACTGTTTAGACTTGTATTTAAATTCTGTCTCCTGTTTTTAAAATTTTCCTTAATTATATCTTTTGCATGCTCTTTATCTTAATCTCGGGTTAGATCATTTTTTTTCTGCCCACTTAATTTTCCAACCTCCCACGAAGCTGACAAAATATAGGGAACATGTTTGAGTTCTTGGAATCGCTTTGTTACCTATCCAGCAACAATCCTAAGAACTTTGTCTGGGATTTTAGACTCTCAACATTGTGGTTTTTCAGTTTAATTTCAGCTGTCGTTGGTGTATGGTAGTAATTTCTAAGTATCTTTCTAGTCCCCTCCTCCCCTCCCATTTTGTTCACATCATTTTTTTCTTGCTTCCATCATTTTGGGTTTCAGAATAAATATAGAGTAAGAAAAACAAATAGAGAAAACATCCTGTTACATAATAAAGAACAGGATAATTTTGGAAATGCTGTTGGTGCCTTGTAAATAAATTATACCTCATTCTATGTCTTTGGAATTAAAGTTTGCAACATGACTGATAGACTTTGAGAAAGCACAAGAGATTGTTGAACATGAAGAAATTGTATTCATTGCTTACTTACCCTGTGTGATTAAAAGTGAGCAATATTACCTGGGATGAGACTACAGTGTAATTCCACTTTTGATGTTTTGCAGTTCTTTCGTTTTTTGTTCTTTGTTTTTTTCTCAGTTCAGGGTTAATAGAAACAACAGAAGATCAAAAGTATTGTCCTACTACTGTACATCACAGTTGGCCTGCCCTGTAACACAGTTCAGGCCATTCTCTCCAGAGGAAGAAAGGCTGGACTCCCCAACCCCTGCAGTAAAGGCCTGTCCCATCCCATACCACATCTGCACAAAGTCTAAAGTCTTGTGTTTTAAGCATAACAATAGTACAAAAGAGATTTTGTTTTCATGGCCACCCACTACAGCCCAGCCCTAAAATGGCCCTGTGCTCACTTCTGCTTAGAGAAATACTCTTTGCTCTTCTGGACATCAGGCTTGATGGTATCACTGCCAGGCTTCCAGCCAGCTGGTTACACTTCCCCATGCTTGTCGGTAAACTGGAAGGCCTGAACCAGTCGCAGAGTCTCATCCACAGAGTGCAGTTTTTTTTTTACAGATAATACTTTCACAGAACTGGAAGTTGAAATTTTTGAGAGAAAGCTTTTGATCTTTCATTTCCACTTGAAGAAATTTATCTTACAGAGATGTTTGCATTCCTGTATAAAGATGTAGAAGATGTGTGTATTGGTATGGAAAGGAAGGGTGGTCACTGCAACTGTTCGTAATAGCAATAAAAGAGACACATCCTGAATGTCCACCAGTAGGGTAGAACCAGCCACTAAAAACAAGAGATGTAGGGCGCCTGGGTGGCTCAGGTCATGATCCCAGGGATCGGTCCTGCATCGAGCTTGCTCAATGGGAAGCCTGCTTCTCCCTCTCCTACTCCTCCTGCTTGTGTTCCCTCCCTTGCTGTGTCTCTGTCAAATAAATGGATAAAATCTTTAAAAAATAAAATAAAACCAAAGAGATTTGTTGATCCAAGTTCACCCAAGAATTGCTATACATAAAAAAGTGACTTCTCATGTGAATGTACTTTGCATTTAAATAATGTGGAGGAAAATGAGATTGTGAACCAATGGGCTGGAGCTGCTTTCCCACAAGCCTTCCTGGTCCCAAGGTATCCTGAGTTCCAAGGTTGAGTTGAAGTCTCTCCCCACCTCCCAAGTCAAAAATTTCTGAAATATCAAACCACAACAAAAACTGACTGGATCCTGATAAACTAGCAGGAATTAAGCCAAAAGAACTAGGGGGAAATAAAGGACAATTCCACAAAACCCAAGACGTCTTTTAGTACCCCACAAGGCGGTTATGGAGGAGTGGGAGGCTTGGGAAGTTAAGGGATTCAGCTGTAGCAAGGATAGCTGCTGAAGATAGAGGGTGCTTCTGAATTCTCCATCATGGATGTCAGCTGTTACCTTACAACTTGTGTTTCCATCAGTAATCATAGCTGAGTTTTGGTTGCTAGAAGCAGCCTTGGAGGCTGAGTAGTCCCCATCTATTTTATTGTCAAGGAGACTAAGGACACACAGCCAGCTCTGTATTGCGGAGCTGGTTAGAGTCCTTACTCCTAGTTAGTGTTCTCTTGGACTGTGTGTACCTGTAGTCAGTTGTGAAACTGGAGATGTGGTAGGTGGAGATTTTATTTTACAGAAGAAATGAAGGCCCATAATTTTCTCCCTTTCTAGAAGGTATTTAAGGATAGTAAGATCATTGTAGAAAGCCAGTAACAAAGGGCAGTTTGTCCTCCATCTGCATATTTACTGGGCCTTGTTACAGTATTCTTAGATGACCTGTAGAAAATAGGGTGTCTTGCTGGTGGTGTATGATGGAAAAGGTACTAGTTTGTTATAAAGTGAAAGAAATTGAGATTGTTGGAGTCGTTTCAAGCCCACCCAGGTATGACCCCCCACTCAGTTTACAGTTGAGCCTGAATCATGTCTCAGCGTTCCTCTCCTGCTCAGTGCTCAGTGTTGGGGAGTGTAGGGGTTGGTATTTGCACTCGGCTGTTCACAGGACTTGGAATGTAGTATACCTGCAGTTCATCCATTTATTTATTCAGCAGATGTTCCAGTAGCTCTTGTGTGTCAGACACTGTTTTACATGCTGGGATATAACACTTAAGCAAAACCGACCAAAATCCCTGCCATGTTGCCCTTTACAGTCTAGCTGAGGGAGACACATTAAACAAAGAAGTAAAATGGGTAGAGCACAAGGTGGAGATATGGCTGGAAAGGGAACTAGGGATTCTGGGTGGGTATTGGTAGTTTTAAATAAGGGTGAGTCAGGGGAAGCATCAGTAGAACATAACGTTTGAGCAATGACCTGAAGGAGATTGGAGAGGGAGCCGTTGTGTCTGGTATATGGAATGGATGACCAGGGCCCAGTCTGTGATGTGGGAGCATGGAGGGTGTGTGTGTCAGGTGGGCGGGGGCAAATGTGGTGAAGCCCAATAAGTCAGGAGCAGTCATGGATGATGGGGTGGGACAGGCAGTGGGGTCCAGATAATCCACTAAAGAGGTGGTTGCTTTTGACTGATTGAAATGGGACCACTAAGGGCCTTTGAGCAGAGTGACATGGTTTGATTTGGGGTTTTTGATGGATTTTTTTTTTCCTCTGTAATTGATTTTCCAAATGACTTTCCAAAAGGTTGACTAAATTTATATTTCCATCAGCAAAGTATGGAGGGACCTATTTTCTTACATTCTTGTAACACAGAGTATTAAGTTTCTTAATTTTCACCCATTTGATAGGTGAAAATAATTTATGATTTTCATTTGAATGTGTGATTTTGGAGGGAGTTGACTCCTTTTTTTGCGTGAACTGCCTTTTCATGTTCTTTGCCCATTGTTTTTGTTTTGAGTATTTTATCATTTTCTTGCAAATTTTCTGGAGGTTTTTTTAATTTAATGAAATGACAGTTATTTTTCCATTGTGTTTTGACTTTAGGATATAGTTTAGTTTTTTCCTTTATAGAAGTTTGAAATTTTTATCTTTATATCTTTAATATTTATTTCTTTTGTAGCTTCTAGGTCTTAGGTCTTATTTATTTATTTATTTTTAAGATTTTATTTATTTTTTTGACAGAGAGAGACACAGTGAGAGAGGGAATACAAGCAGGGGGATTGGGAGAAGGAGAAGCAGGCTTCCCGCGAAGCAAGGAGCCAGATGCAGGGCTCGATCCCAGAACTCCAGGATCATGACCCGAGCCAAAGGCAGATGCTCAAGGACTGAGCCACCCAGGTGCCCCTTAGGCCATATTTAGAAAGGTCCATATATATGTGTGTGTGCGTGCCAGGGAGAGTTGATAAACAAATACTAATGGCATCGTCTGTTACCTTTCTCTTAGTCTCTTTAGGAAGGTTACAGGCCAGAATTGGAGTATCAGAATCATTAAGATGCCAGGAATGGACTGAGGGGGGACTTAAATAAGCTCCTGGCCACTGTGCTGGGTATGATGAGGTGGGAACAGCAACAGTAGGACTAGTTTCTAATTGTAGGAGTTTATTGCCGGAGTTGGAGGAGGACACACTAAGCCTTCCTTAATCAAAGTAAACGTGTGTATACCAGTGTCATATGGGGATGGTACAGCGTTAACTCATATGGAACAGACCATTCAAAAGGAAACTTGCTAATTGTGTAGTATACAGAAAAACGTAAAAAGTATACATGGAAAAGGGAGAGCGAGAGTGTGGGATGCAATATTGGGGAAAATTCATTTGTTATATTCCTGTTATAATCCTAAAGGTAATTTAAATAGGTCTCTTACCTTAGTCTGAGGTTTTAGTATACTGAAACACTTGCTCATTCTGTCTTTTTTTTTTTTTTTTTTTTAAGATTTTATTTATTTGACAGAGATGACAAGTAGGCAGAGAGGCAGGTAGGTAGAGAGAGAGAGGAAGGCTTGATGAGCAGAGAGCCCGATGTCGGGCTCCATCCCAGCACCCTGGGATCATGACCTGAGCCAAAGGCAGAGGCTTTAACTCACTGAGCCACCTAGGTGCCCAGCTTGTAGTGTATATATTAATACAAATGTATGCTGAGGTGACTTATGGGCAGTTTTGGAACCAGGTCTTGTGCTTTAGCTCAGTGGTCTTTAAACTGCTTTGAGTTATATTGTTTCATAGGGTGGACAAAAAACATGGCATAGTCTTTGTACAGTGTACATGCATGAGGAGTGTCCCCAGCGTTTGACTTTAATTCCTTGGAGTTTCTCTTATAGGACTGGCTGGACAATGGCCCAGAACAAGCTATTTAACAAGATCCTCAAAGCCCTGCAGTCTGACCGGCTTGCCCGTTTGGCCAATGAAGGGGTAAGACTCTAGAAATTGGCCCATTGATATTCTCTTCCTAGTACAGCCTTACTAGCTGACTAACTTTTTGGTCCCTATCCTACCTGCCCCAGTTGCTAACATGGTGCCCCTCTTGTGTTATCACTTCACTTATATCTTCCAGGCTTGCAATGAGCCAGTGTTGCGCCGTGTTGCTGTGGACAAGTGTGCGAGGAGAGTGCGCCAGGCTCTGGCAAGTGTGAGCTGGGACACCAAGCTGATCCAGTGGCTGCATACCACCCTGGTGGAGACCTTGAGTCTGCCCATGCTGGCTGCCTATCTGGATGCTTTGCAGACACTGAAAGGGAAGGTGAGGCTATGACTGGCGTCTCCCCTGTCCTGGGTTGGCCAGCCTCTGCTGCGGGTTTAGGAAGTGGGGTTGGGCAGGGTCACTGCCTGGTCAGCCTGGAGGACATGACTGAAGAAAACAGGTTTGTTATTAAAAATGGGAGACATGGTATCATTTCACGTTTTGTCTGGTATCAACATCTTTATCCCTGCTATCTCCAGGATGAACTGTGAGACCTGAAAACCAGAATGTACTTTTAGCCTCTCCAGCCCTGCAGGTTGTGGTTTGAGTCACCTCTGAGGTGAGGTGAGAAAAGAATTACCATGGGGAAGACGAAGGGTTTACCAGGGAGATGTGCTGAGGAGGCAAGAAGCAGATTCGGGTGTTTGGAGTGGGGGGCTATGGAGTGGGGAAGAGTGCTGTCCATTCTAGGCTTGTGCTCTTAGCAGTGGTTTTTCTACTGACAGGCTCTTATTTTCTTAGACTGTCAGGATCGCAGTGTATACTTTGGTTGTTTCTCTCTAAAACTTTTTGAATTTTTAAAAATTTTTATTATTTAAGAATAGTCGAGATACAGTGTTATGTTACTTTCCATATACGACGTAGTGATTTAACAAGTCTGTACAGGGCGCCTGGGTGGCTCAGTGGTTAAGCCGCTGCCTTCGGCTCAGGTCATGATCTCAGGGTCCTGGGATCGAGTCCCGCATCGGGCTCTCTGCTCAGCAAGGAGCCTGCTTCCTCTTCTCTCTCTCTCTCTCTGCCTGCCTCTCTGCCTACTTGTGATTTCTCTCTGTCAAATAAATAAATAAAATCTTTAAAAAAAAAAAAAAAACAAGTCTGTACATTACTCAGTGCTCACCACAGTAAGTGTAGTCACCATCTGTCACCAGAGAATTTTATTGCAATAATACTGACTGCTCCCTATTCTGTGCTTTTTGTCTCTGTGACTTACTTATTTTATAATTAGAAGTTTGTATCTCTTTACTGCCCTTTACTTATTTCACCCATCCCCAACCCTCTTTCTTCTGGTAACCACCAGTTTTTTCTCTGAATTTATGGGTCTCTTTCTGTTTTTTAGTTTGTTCATTTATTTTATTTTTTAGATTCCTCATATAAGTGGAATCATGGTAATTTGTTTTTCTCTGACTTCATTCACTTAGCATAATATCCTCTAGGTTCATCTGTTTTGTTGCAAATGGTAGGATTTCATTCTTTTTTGTGGCTGAGTAATATTCCTTTTTTTTAAAAGATTTTGTTTCTTTGATAGAGACAGTGAAAGAGGGAACACAAGCAGGGGGAGTGGAGAGGGAGAAGAAGGCTTCCTGCTGAGCAGGGAACACAATGCAAGGCTCAATCCCAAGACCCCAGGATCATGACCTGAGCTGAAGGCAAACGGTTAATGACTGAGCCATCCATGTGCCCCACTGAGAAATATTCTGATTCCAATATTCACTAGTATTCTAATTCACTGTTCTATTCTAATTCACTAGTATTCACTAGTATTCTAATATTCACTAGTAATATTCTGTGTATATATACCACATCATCTTTATCCATTTATCTATGGATGGACACTTAGTTACTTCTGTATTTTAGCTATTATAAATAATGCTGCAATGAACATAGGGTGCATATATCTTTTTCAGATTTCTTTGGGTAAATGTTCTGTAATGAGTTACTAGATCATATGGTAATTCTATTTTTAATTTTTTGAGGAACCGCCATACTTTTTCCCCAGTGGTTGCATTACATTCCCACCAAGAGTGCACAAGGGTTCCCTTATCTCCGTGTCCTCTCTGGTGCTTGATATTTCTTGTCTTTTTTATTTTAGCCATTCTGACTGGTATAAGGTGATAACTCCTTGTGGTTTTGATTTGCATTTCCCTGATGGTTAGTGATGTCGAGCGTCTTATCATGTGTCTATTGATTGTCTGTATGCCCTCTTGGGAAAAGTGTCTTTTCAGGTCCTCTGCACATTTTTTAAATTGGATTATTAATTTTTTGGTGTTGAATGGCATAAGTTCTTTATATAATTTTAGATATTAACTCCTTATCAGATATATCATTGCAAATATCTTCTCCCATTCAGGAGGTTGCCTTTTCATTTTGCTGATAGTTTCCTTTGCTGTGCAAAAGCTTTTTGGTGTAGTCCCAATAGTCCCAATTTATTTTTGCTTTTGTTTCCCTTGCCCTAGGGAATAGATCCATAAACATGTTGCCTAAGGCCAATGTCCAGGAGGTTACTGCATATGTTTTCTTTTAGGAGTTTTATGGTTTCAGATACCACATTTAGGTCTTTAATCCATTTTAAACTTTTTTATTTTTTTAAATTTTTTTTTAAGATTTTTTATTTATTTATTTGACAGAGAGAGAGATCACAAATAGGCAGAGAGACAGACAGAGAGAGAGATGAGGAGAGTCAGGCTCCCTGCTGAGCAGAGAGCCCAGTGCAGGGCTCGATCCCAGGCCCCTGGGATCATGACCTGAGCCGAAGGCAGAGGCTTAACCCACTGAGCCACCCAGGCGCCCCCTAATCCATTTTAAATTTATTTTTGTGTATGGTGTAAGAAAGTGGTCCAGTTTTATTCTGTTGCATGTGGCTGTCCAGTTTTCCCAACACCCATTTTTTTTTTTTTTAAAGATTTTATTTATTTATGCGACAGAGAGAAATCACAAGTAGATGGAGAGGCAGGCAGAGAGAGGAAGGGAAGCAGGCTCCCTGCTGAGCAGAGAGCCCGATGTGGGACTCGATCCCAAGACCCTGAGATCATGACCTGAGCCGAAGGCAGCGGCTTAACCCACTGAGCCACCCAGGTGCCCCCCAACACCCATTTTTTAAAGAGACTGTTTTTTCCCTGTTGTATATTCTTGCCTCCTTTGTCATGGATTAATTGACCATGTAAATGTGGGTTTATTTCTGGGTTTTCTATTCTGTTCCATTGATTTTTGTGTCTGTTTTTATGTTAGTACCATACTATTTGGATTACTGTAGCTTTGTAGTATATCTTGAAGTCTGAGATGGTGATATGTCCAGCTTTGTTCTTTCTCAAGATTGCTTTGGCTATTTGGGGTCTTTTGTGGTTCCATACAAATTTTTGGATTACTTGTTCTAGTTCTCTGAAAAATGGTATTGTAATTTTGATAGGGATTGCATTGAATCCATAGATTGCTCTTGGTAGTATGGACATTTTAACAATATTAATTTTTCCAATCCATAAGCATGGAATATCTATTTCTTTGTGTCATCTTCAGTTCCTTTCATTAATGCCTTACAGTTTTTAAAGTAAAGGTCTTTTACCTCCTTTTAGTGTACCTGTTGGATGGAAATACAGGTGAATGGGATCATCTCTTGGCCCAGCTACTTTCAGCATTAGAGCCATTGTGAAGAGAGCAGAGAAGGTATACACCCTAGTCTCTGAATATTCTGTTGGGAGTGATGCAGTGTTGGAAAGACCGGCTAGGCTTGGTTGGCAGAGAAGTTGGTTACTGATTAATTATTTCTAAGTCTATATTGACAGTGATTTTCAAGGCTTTGTCGTTTCAGAGTTGTACTCTACTGCCAGATAAAAGCTTTTATTTATTTTTTAAATTAAATTTAAAAAATTTTTTAAGATTTTATTTATTCATTTAACAGAGAGAGAGAGAGCACAAGCAGGGAGAGAGGCAGAGGGAGAGGAAGAAGCAGGCTCCCTGCAAAGCAGGAGAAGCCAGATGTGGGACTCTATTCCAGGACTCGGGGATCATGACCTGAGGTGAAGGCTGTGGCTTACCCAACTGAGCCACCCAGGCATCCCCAGATAAAAGCTTTCAGAATTTTTTCGGATCAGATCCTCTGCCTCAAGGTGTTGAGTGGCTTGTAGTTACAGAGTAAGTTACAAAGAAATGGCTGTTTTGTAGTGAAGATCTTTTGCCTTTGTTACTGTCCTTATGTTCTCCCTGCTTCCATACTCAAATCCCTGACTCGGGTCATCTGTCTCTAGAATAGGCCCTACAGAGTCTTGCTTCTGTCTGGTGTCACTGATTGGAAAGCATTTTTCCCACGTTCTATTGGAATTCGGCAGAACACATCTCACTTCACTTGCTACATCCTCAGATGAAAATTGCCTCGACTTCCTTCTCTAGTGGATGATTTGAATCAGTAGTGTTGGGTTTCTTTATTTTTTTAGCAGTTATAAATAGCCTCTTTTGTTATTTGTGTGTTTGTCTTCCGTACCCCTTGTAGGTGCCTTGTAACTAACTGCAGCTGTGGCATAAACATTTGTTTCCTGAGTTAAACTGATACAGTCTCATGGTATATTCCCCTAAATTTCTCGGGCAGAAATCTTAGTTTTGCTTTTTTAAAATTAGTGATACTGGGCGCCTGGGTGGCTCAGTGGGTTAAAGCCTCTGCCTTCAGCTCAGGTCATGATCCCAGGATCCTGGGATCAAGCCCTTCATCGAGCTCTCTGCTCAGCAGGGAGCCTGCTTCCTCCTCTCTCTCTGCCTGTCTCTCTGCCTACTTGTGATCGCTGTCTGTCAAATAAATAAAAAATCTTTAAATAAATAAATAAATAAATAAAATAAAATTAGTGATACTGTCCATGCTTGTCATTGCCTGATGCAGCGTATTTTCTTGTGTTGTCTTTGAACTTTGTGACTTACTTTATTAGTTTCAGCTGTACAGCATGATTTGATATTTGTATGTAATGTAAAATGATCACAGTAAGTTAATATGTGTTGTCATGCATAGTTACAAAATTCTTTTTCTTATGATGAGAACTTTTAAGATCTACTCCCAACAATTTTCAAATAGACAGTGCAGTATTAACTATAGTCACCATGCTGAACATTATATCCCCATGACTTAGTATTTTAGAACTATAAGATTGTACTTTTTGATCCCCTTCACCTATTTTGTCCACACCCAGTCCTCTGCCTCGCAGCCACCAATCTATTATCTATATCTGTGAGCTTTTTTTGTTGTTATTGTTTTGGTTTTTGCTTTGGATTCTACACATAAGTGAGATCATACAGTGTTTATCTTTCTCTTAATTATTTCACTTAGCATAATGCTCTCAGGGTCCATCCATGTTGTGCCAAATGGCAAGATATCTTTCCTTCTTTATGACTGATTTTGAGTTAGTGTTTTTATTTTCTTTGGGTAAATACCCATAAGTAGAATTGCTGGATCATATAGTAGTTCTATTTTTAATTTTTTGAGGAATCTCCATACTGTTTTCCATAGTGGCTGCACCAGTTTACATTCCCACCAGCTGTGCACAAGTGTTCCCATATTTCACATCCTTGCCAACACTTGGTATTTGTCTTTTTCCTAATAGCCATTCTAACAGAGGTAAGATGATTTCTCACTGTAGTTTTGGTTTGCATTTCCCTAATGATGAGTGATGTTGAGCATCTTTTCATGTGTCTGTTGGCTGTCAGTATGTCTTCCTTGGAAAAATGTCTATTCTTCCTTGGAAAAATGTCTACACTTTAATTGGATTATTTTTTGCTATTGAGTTGTAAGAGTTCTTTATATATTTTAGATATTAACCCCTTATTGGATATATCATTTGTAGATATCTTCTGTTCAGTAGGTTACCTTTTCATTTTATTATTGTTTCCTTTGAAAAGACCCTGGGATTATGACCTGGGCCAAAGGCAGACGCTTAAGCCACTGAGCCACCCAGGTGTTCCTTCCCAAGGGATTCCCCTTCTGAGAACTGGAATATGTCATCTGCAAATAGTGTCAGTTTTACTTGTTTTTAATTTGGATTCCTTTTACTTTCTTATCTAATTGCTCTAGCTAGGTCTAATAGTAATACAGTGTTGAATAGAAGTGGTAAGAGGGGCCATCCTTATCTTGTTCCTGAACTCAGAGGAAAAGCTCTTAGCTTTTCACTCTTGGGTATGGTGTTAGTTGTAGGCTGACTTTACAACCTGCATCACCATCGTACTTCTCATTTTCTGGTTTTTCAGAATGTTTTTGTTCTTGTTTTAAAGATTTTTCTTTCTCCAAGAGAGAGAAATCACGAGCAAGGGGGCAGGGTAGAGGGAGAAGCAGACTCTCTGCTGAACAGGGAGCCCAATGTGGGGCTCGATCCTAGGACCCTGCTATCACAACCTGAACTGAAGGCAGATGCTTAACCATTTGAGCCACCCACGTGCTCTGTGTTTGTTTTTTCTGAAGAGTACCTTTAACATTCAAAAATCTTTCCTTTCCCCTAGGTCATTTTGACCTTTTGTGGGTAAGGTGGAATTCACAGAGGTACTTCTCAGTGTGAGCAATAGCATGTCCCAAACCTACACTTACACATCTGAGAGGTCACATTTTCTGGTGAATAGTGAAAAATAGGATATGGTATAAATCACAATATACACAACACATGTGTTATATTATTTGGGGCACAATAATGATTTGTTTAACATGACAAAGCTTAAAGGCAGTACTCTAGAAGAAAATGCAGATTTTTTTTTTTTTTAATTTATAAAATCAGCTGATGTTCATTGAGGAAGTTAGAACAAACAGAAATTTAAGGAAAAAAAATCTAAGAAAAAAGCTGTCCAGGGGCACCTGGGTGGCTCAGTGGGTTAAGCTGCTGCCTTCGACTCAGGTCATGATCTCAGGGTCCTGGGATGGAGTCCTGCATCGGGCTCTCTGCTCAGCAGGGAGCCTGCTTCCCTCTCTCTCTCTCTGCCTGCCTCTCTGTCTACTGTGATCTCTCTCTGTCAAATAAATAAATAAAATCTTTAAAAAAAAAAAAAAAAGCTGTCCATAACTCCATAAAGATAATTGTTAATATTTTGGCATATTTTCTAATAGCATTTTTCTGAGTGGAGATAATTTTTTATGTTTTCTATTTTTTCTTTAGCATTTTAGTAAAGTTACTTCCTTATTATAAATTCTTTAAAATTTTTTTTTTAAGATTTTTTTATTTATTCATTTGACAGAGATCACAAGCAGGCTGAGAGGCAGGCAGAGAGAGGGGGTAGGCAGGCTCCATGCTGAGCAGAGAGCCCAATGTGGGGCTTGATCTCAGGACCCTGGGACCATGACCTGAGCCGAAGGCAGAGGCCTTAACCCACTGAGCTACCCAGGCACCCCAAATTCTTTTAAATATTTTAAATTAACCCTTAATATCTAGTTATTTGGATAATTTGCTTAATCATTCTCTTATAGACATATTTAGGTTATTTCTTCTTTTTTAATCATTATTGAGAATGAATTTGTCTTTTATACATAACCCCCACCCTCACAAACACCATGTGTGTGTTTGTGTTTTTGATACATTTTGTTAGAAGTTTTCAGAAGTAGAATCCTTTGGGAAGGAATGCCTGGGTGGCTTGGTGGGTTAAGTGTCTGCCTTCAGCTCAGGTATGATCCCAGGGTCCTGGGATCAAGTCCCACACCGGGCTACTGGCTCAGCAGTATGCCTACTTCTGCCTCTCCCTCAGCCTGCTGCTCCCTGTGCTTGTGCTCGTTCACTGTCTCTGTCAATAAATTTAAAAACCTTAAAAAAAAAAAAAAAAGAATCCTTTGGGAAGGGGATAAGAATAAATTTAAGTCTCTTAATGCATTTCACCAAGTTTTCCCAAAGGATTGTACTTATTTACCTTTAATGATGGGAGGCATACTTTTCAGCCATCCTTTTATTTTTGCTTTTGCCCAAGTAACGTTTGAGAGGCTTAATTCAAGTCTGCCTGTGGCTCAGAGTTGGGGGGGTGGTTCTTTCTTCCCACCTGAATCCTGCTAGTGTGCAGGTCTCCTGCTTCACACTGGAGGGATCTTTGCTTTTGCTTCTAGATCCCTACTTTGATCGACCGGATGCTTGTGTCATCTAACACGAAGACTGGGGCTGCAGGAGCTGAGGCCTTGTCCCTCCTGCTGAAGAGGCCCTGGGATCCTGCTGTGGGGGTACTTTCTCATAACAAACCAGTAAGTCAGAGCAGCTCAAGACTTAACTATGACCCACAAAATTTTTAGAATCCACTCTCAGAACCTTAGCAAGAGGGTAATAAATGACTTAACTTTCCCAGTAATAACTGGTTGTGTATAGTGCTTAGCAGAGTTTCATAAAGAAATTGGCAGTGGCGGGGATTAAAAAAGGTATTATGATACTTGAGATTCTGTGGAGTGACATCTCATCCTCACTGGTTCTCTCTGGGGTTCTTCCTCCTTAGAGCAAGCTCCCCGGCTCTCCTCTCATTCTCATTGCCTCCTCTGGGCCTTCTAGCTCTGTGTTCCCCACGTCACGCCGCCACCGCTTCTGGCAGTCTCAGCTCTCCTGCTTAGGCAAGGTATGTGTGGGGCTAAGAGGAACTGTCTCCTGGATTGGAATAGAGTCTTGGAAGACTGAGCAGACAGAATGTGGGAGGGAGTCAAAATAGAGGACTTAAATGTTCGGCATTCCCCCACTGTCTTTTTGTTTTTAATTCTAAAGGTGCTTATCCAAGGTTGAAGGGATTTAGGGTAGGTTAAGCAGAATTGAGAGAAGATTTGAAACTTAAATCTCTGCTGGCATGACTGCCACTTTCTTTCCTTCAGGTCATCCCTGTAGCAACCCATCTGCTGAACAACGGTAGTGGGGTAGGAGTTCTGCAGTGTCTGGAGCATATGATTGGGGCAGTGAGAAGCAAAGTACTGGAGGTGAGAGTGCCCTTGTTTCGGGTCGCCGTGGCACCCCCAGCATGCTGGGCTTGCTTTTGGCCCAGACTCCTGTCTTACTGTCTTCTTTCTCCTCCCACAAAGATTCACAGCCATTTCCCCCACAAACCCATTATCTTGATTGGCTGGAATACAGGAGCGCTGGTGGCCTGTCATGTAAGTAATTGCCATCTCATTTGGAGGCTGTCTTGGGATAGAATACTGATGCTGTTACTGCTGATTGCTACCATTGAGTCCTTTTTTTATGTTCTAGACACCGTGCTAGGTGATCTGCCTACATATATGCATTTTAAGGTATAGAAGACTAACTTTATTGTGGAAATTTTAAACAGAAAATTAAAGGGAGAACAGACCGATAATAAATCCTGTGGACTCCTCACAGTGATTTACCAGTGATTTACTCATGGTCAGACTTTTTCATCTTACCCCTGTCCACTTTCTGTCTTCTCCAATTATCTTGAAGAAAATCCCAAATATTGTTATCATTTGTGATATATATATATATATATATATATATATATATATATGTAATGTGTATATATATCACTTATGATAGATATGTAATATGTGTGTGTATATATATGTGAGTGTGTATATATATATGCATATGTACACACACACACACACACACATATATATATATATATCAGTATGTATTTCTGAAAAAAAAATTTCCTCCCCCACCCCCAAATGTAAGTACTGTTCTCCACCTTAAAAAAATACTAGCAGGCATAAATTTTAATAGCTTTGGAATTTGATGTTGTGTTGTGTTGATGTTGTGTTCATAGTCTGTCCCTTTGTAAACATTAAGGAATCTTCTGTTTATTATTTTACATACATTTGTGTGTACATTAGTTTATGTAAGTGTCCCTGACCTGCCCAAAGCCCCAGTTCTCAAGTGGATCAAATAAGTTGAGTCTCTGCTGCTTCGTGTGGTCTGGTCAGGTGTGACATCTAGGGCTGGTAGAGGAAGGAGGCTGTCTCCTGACACTCCCTGGTCCTGGGAATGACAGAATTCAGTCAGCAACTGCTCAAACAAGTTTGAAGTGCCTGGGAGCTAAACATTAGATTCAAAAGGGAGAGATTTTCTTTGCTTATGGATGAAGAGCGACATTTGTGTCTTTCTGATTGTATTTGCTATTTGTGGAGGAGAAAGTGAATAGGAAAATTCAAGTCTGGGGAATTAATAGGATGAAAGCACTGAGTTTCCCATCCTGTGGTTCAGCCCTCTGCTGCGGTTCTCTCAGGGCTCCATTTTGTGTGCTGGGATCTTGTGTCTTACGATCTTACTGCCGCCACTATAGCTGGTACTCCTATGGATTAGGACTGGGGAGATAGAGATGGGACAAGCTGGTAGATCTGGACCACCTCTGGACTCTGGGTAGGGTGTAGCTGCAGTAAAGTCAGTTGACCTTGAGACAAACTGTTGTATTATTTCCAGGTGTCAGTGATGGAGTACGTCACTGCAGTTGTCTGCCTTGGGTTTCCTTTACTTACCGTGGATGGTCCCAGAGGGGTAAGCATGGGGTGCAGCTGATTGCTGGGTCACAGGCTGGTGAGAATAAGGGGGTGCATGCATTACCCAAACTGGCACTCAGCGACTAGTTGCCCAGTTGACTCTGCTCAGCGGACTTGACAGGTCAGTCCTCAGTGAGTAGTAACTGGCTGATTATAAAACCTGTTCATGTTTTAGGATGTGGATGATCCCCTCTTGGATATGAAGACTCCAGTCCTCTTTGTCATTGGGCAGAATTCCTTGCAGTGTCATCCCGAAGCCATGGAAGATTTCCGGGAGAAGATTCGGGCTGAGAACAGCTTGGTGGTGGTTGGGGGAGCTGACGATAATCTCAGGTGTGTGTGGCTTCCCCCAGAGCTGTGAGAGAGTCATGTTGTAGTGTTGGAGAGAGGCCTGTGAGGTGGTGATGTAACTACAGACTAAATCTGCTTCTGTGAAAGGGGGAACCATTTTACATTTTAAACTAGTTCAGATTTATAAAAAGTTGCAAAAATAGTACAGAAATTTCTTAAAGACTCTGAACTCAGATTTCCCAAATGTGAACATCTTAAATAACCTGAATATGATTATCAAAATGAGGACGTTAACGTTGTATGATACTATTTTCTAATGTACAGTTGCAGATATGGTCAGTTGGCTCACTAATGTCCTTTTCCTGTCTGGTGTCCAGTCCTGAATCACGTGTAATATATTAGTTGCCTGTCTCGTCAGTCTCCTTGAGTTTGATAGTATTCTTTCGTCTTTCATGACCTTGACATTTTGAAGACTTCCGGCCACTTATTTTGTAGGCTGTCCCTCAATTTAGGTTTTTAACGTTTTTTGTGATTAGGTTGAGCATATGCATTTTTGGCAGGGCTACCAGTTGGTAAGCCCTCAGTGCATCCTCCCTGGGCCTACATGATGATATTGATGTGTCTTATCACTGGTGACCTTAACCTTGACCACCTGGTGAAGGTGGCATCTTCCAGGTTTCTCTACTGTGAAGTTACTCTATTTCCCTTTGCGATTAGTAGTTACCCAGTGGGAGGGAGATAATTTGAGACTCGGTGAATGCAGTCTTGGTCATTGTGCTTTGACTGGGGTAGACACTTCTTATATTTTGTTTCTTACTGAGGATGTACGTGAATGTAGATTTTATTTGTATTAACATCCTTTAATATATTTTGGAGTAAAAACAGCTGGAGTTTGGAAGGGGCACCTTAGCTCATTGAGATGGCCACTTCTCCCTTAAAAGACTGGCTGCCAAAAAAAAAAAAAAGACTGGCTGCCTGTAAGGCCTTTAATTAGGCTTTCTTGAAATGTCCTGAAAAAGAGGTGTGTCATTTGTTGGGCTTCCTTTTTTTTTTTAAAGATTTTATTTATTAATTTGACAGAGAGAAATCACAAGTAGACAGAGAGGCAGCCAGAGAGAGAGAGAGAGGGAAGCAGGCTCCCTGCTGAGCAGAGAGCCCGATGCGGGACTCGATCCCAGGACCCTGAGATCATGACCTGAGCCGAAGGCAGCGGCTCAACCCACTGAGCCACCCAGGCGCCCCAGCTAGTGAGTTTAAAACAAGTACCTGCTCCCACCGGTCTTGTCAGTTTCTTAACCAGTGATGTTTTAGAGAGGTCCTTCTGGTTTTGTCATTTGGCTGTTTCTTGTGGGTCTAGAATCTAATCCTCTGGTGCTCAAAGCAATATTTTCTTGTAAATACATTTTGTTTGTTGGTTATTCAGACATTCTTATCTATAGGAGGGTAGCATGTATGTGGGGCTGTGTGTGTGTGTTGAGTAGCAGTGAGGAAACACAAAAGATAGGAACACTTCAGTGGGAGTTAAGTTGTGAGGCTGCTTTTGAGATGTGTTTGCAAAGTCCTCAAGTGTTGGCCTGAGAATCAGGTGACTCAGTTCAGTGTTGGTTGCTTTGCTAAGAACCTTGGGTTAACTGCTTAACTTCTGGGACCCACTGTCCTCATATGTAAGATGAGGGTGCTACATAGGTTCAGAGGTCAATAGCCAGTAAATTGGGGTTCTCAGAATTTGGAAGTCCAGAATATTGTTCTCCACCCTGTCATTCGGAGTCTCTGCTGAGACCCTCAGTCAGAAGCCAGGGGTTTTAAAACTGGCTTCCAAAGAGGGGAATGTAGCCAGGTGACTATTTTCTCTTACCTTTATAGAAGTAACTTATGACCACCTTTTGTCTACTACTGATCTCATGCAACAGCATCCAGTAATCTCAGGGTTTGGGCCTTTATTGGGGGACTTCTAGATGAGGTCATAGAAGTCAGAGTTTATCTGGGAAGCCATAAGTGTGGGACTTTAGGAATGTACAGTCCTAGGCAATTTTCATATGTTCTCTGTTCTTTACATATATTATTTTTGTAATCCTCACAAGTCCATGAGCGAGGTATTATGATTCCATTTTGCAGAACATGAGGTTTAGAGAAGTGGTGGAACATGAGGAACATGAGAAACATGAGGTTTAGAGAAGTGGTGATACCTGCCTGAGGGCTAACATGGTCCTCCTTCCTGGGCTCAGAAAATAGCCAACACAGAAATACATTCTCGCTTCCATTTGATGCCATGGAATGTTTAAAATAAACATTTTTCCTCTCTGTCTTCTAGAATAAGCAAAGCAAAGAAGAAATCAGAGGGGCTGACTCAGAGCATGGTGGACAGATGCATTCAGGTATGCAGTTGCTTCATGTGTTTTTCTCAATGAGGCTTGTCTTTCTATAAGCTTTTAGGCTTGATCTTATTGGCAGTAGTGTCTTTGGCTCTGAAGGGTGAAGGAGTGTCCAGTGGAGCCTCTGATAGAACTGAATCATAAGGAAAGGGGAAAGAGAGAGGGGAGGAAGCAGACGTGTATGGAGGAGTGGGGTGCCACCCTACAGAGGCGTCAGGGAGCAGGCTTCTGCTGGTCTTTGGCTGAGGCTGGGGTTTGTGCTTGGCTCGTAGTGCATGGAGAAGGACACATCCGATGCCAAAGCCGAATTAGTTGAATTAACTTGAACCTGCCAGGGAGGTTCCTGTTCCCTAGACTGAGGACTGAGTGGCCTGGGCCCTCTTCACACTAGGATGAGATTGTGGACTTTCTGACTGGAGTGCTCACTCGTGCTGATGGGCACATGGGCTCTGAGCCTCGGGATCAGGATGCTGAGAAGAAGAAGAAGCCTCGGGATGCAGCCCGAAGAGACCTGGCCTTTGAGGTCCCTGAGCGGGGCAGTCGGCCTGCCTCACCAGCTGCCAAGCTGCCTGCCTCACCGTCAGGCTCGGAGGTAATGTAGGAAGGTGGGGAACAGAGGGAGCACTTCGGTTGGGTACGTAGGACTGTGGAGTTGGTTCCTTCACTTCTGGGGGTGCTTGCCTGCCTTGCCAGTGCTGTAGACCATTGAGTTTTTATGAGGAGAATTCCTGGGCAGGGAATTCCAGGGGGACGTGATCATTGGTGATCAGATCCAAGCAGCTGGCTCAGCTCTTACCCTTCTTGCCCTGCTTAGGATCTTTCCAGTGTGTCTAGCAGCCCCACTTCCAGTCCCAAGACCAAAGTGACTACAGTGACCTCTGTCCAGAAGTCCAGTCAGATCGGGAGCGCTCAGCTCCTGAAGAGACACGTGCAGCGGACGGAAGCTGTGCTGACCCACAAACAAGCTCAAGGTATCGGCTTCTTGGCCCAGTGGCCTCTTGGTTTATCTTTTGGAGTGAGGTCATGTGGGATTTGAGAAGTATTGGTATCTGTAGCTTCCTCTGGGGCATGCGAGAGGCACCCTTTCCCACATTTCTGTCCAGACAGAATTAGGTTGAAATGAATACCAGAGATTGTTTTCAAGGGTGAGACATCACAAAAGGTCGTGCATTAGTGGAGCTGTATAGTTCCAGTAATTACAGCTTTGCTTTGGTGTTCTGGGGAGGTTAGGTTTTATGAGCTGATTATGTGTGTATTTGCCTCAAAATTTTTTCTGATTCCCAATTGGGGAAGCTACTTGTTCTGTTCTTCGCGCTGCCCAACCACTCCTGCAGTCAGGGCACTCTTCAGATCATGTGGACGAGGTGATGAGCTTTTTTCCTCAGATTCCAGGGCAGTGCAGCTGGCATCATGCCCTTTCTTTGTTTTGCCCTTGAAGAGTTAAGGTTCCCACACTGGGACCTTTCCGTGAGGTTTATTGGGGTTTCTGCAGATAGGCTTTAGATTAGGCTGGGAAATGTTTGTATGTACAATCTGGAGAACAGTGAGTGCTACTGTAGCTTATAGAAAAGGCATAGTGTTTTGGGTAGGGAGAAAAGAAACAGTGGCTTGTCCCCTGACCCCACTTCAATCTGGTTGGGCAGCCCCAAGGTAAGGCCTTTTGCACATTGTGTTTGATGACGTATCCAGGAACATGTATTACCTGAAGTCTTGGGTACTTGGGAGGAGGCAGCACCAGAGCTGACTGTCAAGTGGAGAGACGCAGAGGTGACAGTGGGCTGATCTGCTCACTTCCCCTGTGTTTCTTTAGTGGAGCCAAAGGGTCAGGACTTAAACTCAGGCCTCTTATGAGAGTACCCTTCAGGAGCATGTGTGAGTGATTGGTGAAGGCAAAAAGACAAAAAAGAAAAAACAAGCCAGGCCCCCTGGGGCCACATGGATGGTCTGTAACCTTATCTTAAGTGGTGGTCAGAGCCAAATTCTGGGTTGGTGGTGTTTGCTTAGGCTTTTGATGAAGAGAGAACCAGTGGTCGGCTGTGCTTCTGGAGGGGATAATTAGTTGAGAGTCTAGGGAGTTCTGGAAGGCTGATTGGTGATCTGGGTTTGAAATGGGCCCCAGAATATCATGGCACTGAGCAGCAGCCATCGCACCCTGGCTTTGGCAGGGCCTCATAGGCAAGAGGAAATGATTATAGATAAATTTTATGGAACCCTGACTATGTGTCATGCTGTTTTCCTGGCATTTGACTTGCTGTTGCTCACTGAATCTTGGCAATGGCCCATGAGGCAGGTACATTTATTATTTTCAGTTTATAGATGATTCCAGGAAGCTGCTAGGAGTCAGGTGTCAAACACATGCAGTAATTCTGGAAAAAGCCCTTACCGACCATTTTCTAGAACATTTTCATATCTTTTTCTTACTCCCTCTCCTTTTCTCCTTTCTCTGGCTGGCTGTGATTCTGTAATTCTTTCTGATTCATTCCAGCACAGTTTGCTGCTTTTCTGAAACAAAATATGCTGGTGAGGAAAGCTCTTCCTCCCGGCACCTCCTCCTGTCTCTTTGGTGAGTATTGCTCTTCCTCTCACCTTTTCATGCTCTGCTCTCTGCTTCTCTCCATGTCTCCCTTGTTTTATTCCCGATCCTGCCTCTCTCTTTTGTCTCTGATTTCCTGCTGTTCTTTTCTCTCTTCCTTTTTCTGTCTCCTGATTCTTTCCTTGGTTGACTCCTTTCGCTTACTCCTCCATAGTATAGTGTTGGCTTTTTCTCCATACTTTCTGTTGGTTACTCTCATGGTTTTTCCTTTTTTGTCTCTTGTGATTCTTGGCTCTGCTTCTCCTATGTGTGCCTGTGGCCCATTGCCTGTGAACCTGAGTTTCCTTGTGTGTTTTTCTCCCTGCTTCTGGATTCCTGCTTCCATCCTGGCCGCTACAAGCACACCAGCCACTATCAGCATAAAACCTTTTGTCTCCTTTCCCTTTTACAAAGCATCCTTCCTATTCTGATTTTAGTCAATGCATTTATCCCCTCAGCGATCCTTCTAGCTGGTTATGTCCTGTGGCCCAGGCCAGCACCCCCGTTCCTGCCTGCCTTCCTCATAGGACCACTGCTTTCCTCCCCATCCTGCCCCTGATTACCTATGCTAAGAAGAGGACCTGGGGGTGGGCTTTTGGTTTTAAAGAGAAGGAAATCTCTGAGGAAGTGTGAAAGGTAACTTCAGAGTCCAAGAGGTTTGGCCATGTGTAGGATGAGTCTGTTTGATTCAGCAGAGGGGGAATCCCATGTGTGAACAGGTGATCTTTCTCTGTACCTAGTACAAAGGACGTGGGGACTAGTTGTGACATGGGCTACTATTGCCCTTTTGCTTTTGGGCAGGAGCAGTTAAGTTGTCTTGGCTGAAATGCTTCCTTGCCTAGTAGCTACTCAAAGCCAGCCTTGATTCCGGCAATAAACCTTGTTGCCTTCATTTGGCAAGCAAACCTTCAACCCTGAGCTCTTAGGATATTTGGATGCTCAGAGCCTTGTGAAATTCTCCGTTTTAGAGAGAACTGCGTAGTGTGGTCCTTTACTGCTTCTTTGTGGAATGTTTACTGTCCCCCAGTGATGTGAGGGTGGGCTTAAGACAGGAAAATTATGACATTGAGTGCAGGAAGCACTGCTTAGATCCATTGTAGTGAATCCTCTGTTTTTTTGGTTGGTCTTTGCTAGGCAGGGTCAGGGTGTCATCTTTGTTTTTATTCCTACCAACTCAGAGCCCCCTTCCTTCTAACTCCAGAACAGGGTAAGGGCTGGGGATGGAACCATCCTCTGAGAGGGCAGGGAGGCCTTCTACCACAGGTGGGACCTGAGTGAGATGGGACTGAAGCACTAGCAGTTGCCTTTGAGGTCTGACTTTGTGTATGACACAGTCATGCCAGTGCTGGTGCTGTCAGTGTCTCTCGGGCCGTTTTGGATTATGGAAGACCTTACCTCCGCTCCATCTTTAGTTCCCATTTCATCAGAACAAACAGAAGAGGCAGAGAAAGAGGATCTTAGGGTCCAGCTGAAGCGCCACCATCCTTCCAGTCCTCTTCCTGGCAGTAAGACCTCCAAGCGACCAAAAATTAAGGTGTCCCTTATTTCCCAAGGGGACCCAGCTGGAGGGCCTTGTACTCCTTCCCAAGGAGGAGCTCCAGAAGGTGAGTTGTTCTTAGCCTGTTTAAATAAAAACTGAGTTCTCTCAGACCACATAACATTGCTTTCTTGGTGACTACTTGCTGTACAGCTCAGTCTCTAATGCAAGGTGTGCCTGGCGCAAAGAGGGCACACGGTAGCACATCGGGCAGAAGTGGGCCATGACCTGATCTGAACCAGGAGCAAGGAGGCAGGATGAGGATCTGAGGGAGCTATGGGGTCACTCAAAGCATCATCACATTTTGTTCTTTTTTTTTCTTTTTTCTTTTTTTTTTTTTAAAGATTTTATTTATTTATTTGATAGACAGAGATGACAAGCAGGCAGAGAGACAGGAGGAAGCAGGCACTCCATGGAGCAGAGAGCCCGATGCAGGGCTCGATCCCAGGACCCTGGGATCATGACCTGAGCCGAAGGCAGAGGCTTTAACCCACTGAGCCACCCAGGCGCCCCACATTTCTTATCTTTAATTTCAATTAAAGATAAATATTCCAGGGATGCCTGGCTGGCTCAGTCAGTAGAGCACGACTCTTGGTCTCAGGATTATGAGTGTGAACCCCATGTTGGATATAGAGACTACTTAAAAATAAAACCTTAAAAAAAAAAAAAAGGTAAAATATTCCAGAAAGTTTAAAAAATAGAAGAAAAGAATAATTCCCTATTCTGCTATACTTACTCTGTTTTTCTTCTTCATCCAGTCTTTGTCCATAATATTTTGCATTTAGCCTGGGCTGTAAAACCCTGAAAAGTGTGGCCAGGCAGGACTGACCACTGGCCTTGGGGTTTTCTGTTTTGCAGCTGCAGGAGGGAAGCCCATCACCATGACACTGGGGCAGGCTTCAGCAGGGGCCAAGGAGCTCACAGGGCTTCTCACCACTACCAAGTGAGTCTTTTTCTTGGCCTTTCTAGCTCTGCTCCTTTCTTTTTCTTTACCTTTTCTCTGGTCCATTTAGTGCTTTGGAAAGATAGTCTAGATTCTGTCAGTTTTGTGAATATGACTTCTTTCTGAGTGGGATCTTTGTCTTTTTGGGGGTGGGGGTGGGTCAGTTCAGAGTTCTTTTTTAAAGTTCGCAAAGCATCCCATAGCTCTTGCTTCAGGGTTTGAAGTCTATTTTAGGACTGACCTTCAGAAGGACTAGAGGCCAGATTCAGAAGATGAGACAAAGAAACTCTAGATTCTAGTATCCATTGCTGAAAGCATTGCTGGGCCCCACCACGGACCCTCCCTGTGTTGCCAGGGTCTGCTGCCCTCTGACCTTTGGATAATAGAGCTCCTATCTTTGTCTCCAGGTCAAATGCTTCTGAAGGGGGTGTCTCGGCCAGCCCAGTGTCCTCAGTGTCCAGCAGCACCACACCCAGTGCCTTGCACACACTCCAGAGCCGTCTGGTGGCCACCTCTCCTGGCAACTCCCTCCCAGGTATCTGTACCCCAGCATTCCCCACCTCCCAGCAAAGTCTCTTTTGGGCTGCTGCTGGAGGGTGGTCCCAGGAAAGCAGCTGACTCTGGGGGATGCTCCTCTGAGTTGCAGGCTTTCATTGAGGCTTGATGGGAAGCTGGAATTAGCTTTGAGGTGAGGGAGTTTCTGGTCTCAGTATCTGTAGTGAGTAAATATCCCAGTCTGCAGGTAGTGTCTCTTGTACTAGAAGGAGGAGAAATAGCTGGTGGAAGATGTGGGTATTGTGTTTTTGAACACATCTGATTGCAGGAAACTGGAGATTGTGCTGTATGTACTAGCATTAGCAAAACGAGGCACCTTTCTGCCTCTGTTATCTCTTCACTTTGGCCAGTCCACCCTGCATGGGAGGGCTGGTTGCCTGAGCCCAGCAGGCAAGGCTCTGCAGGTGTCCTCCTTCAGGAGGACCTCCCTCTTTGTTTTGTGGCCAAATATAAATCAGGTATTTGGAATTCTTTTTGCTTAATAAGCGTCCCTTTTCCCTGAAAAGGATGGAATTTAGATTTCTGAAAAGTGGGTGGGATTGAAGCTCTCTTTGGTTTTCCTAAAACTTCAAAATGTAAGGTAGGTGGTTTGGAGCAGGTTGGGATATGTGGAACAAATCCAAGACAGTGTGTCTAGCAGAGTACCTTCCTCGTGTGAGCATGCAGCGTGCATGCTCGGGGAGCCCTTCCTGGCATCTTTCCAAGAGCACTGGGAATGTTCCAGGGAAAGAACATTGGCATTTTAGCTGGTTGTTGAGGGTGGATGGATTTGGCTGCTCTTGGGATAAGGGATTGGGCCTGTGCTGACATCTGTTCTACCCTCTCCTAGGGGCTACATCAGCCAGCAGCCTCCTTCAAGGCCTCAGTTTCAGCTTGCAGGATATCAGCACCAAGACCTCTGGCCTCCCAGCAAATCCTTCCCCAGGGCCAGCCCCACAGGTGTATATCTGCCTTCCAGTGGGCTGGGCAGCTTCGGGGAGGAGGCCCTCTCAGTTTAGTTGGTTTTGGCGGGGAAATTGGGTCTGGAGTCTGGGTCATGACAGACTGCTTTCTGACTTCATGCCTAGGAGCTACCAGAGGTTAAAGCTCCATCACTTAGAGTGTGGCCTTGGGCAAGTTTTTTTGACCTCTCTGTATCTTTGTTTCCTTGTCTGTAAAATTAGGATAATGATAGTATTTCTCTTAAAGGGTTGTTTTAGTATTAAATAAAATAGTATATAGAAAATGCATGGAAGAGTACCTTGCATGTAGTGGCTGTGCAGTACATGGTAGCCTTTAATGCTCTGGGTCCTCCATACTTGAACATTGCTTGCTGTTGGGCAGTAGCTTCTGATCACCTGGTCTTGTGTGTCCCACAGGCCACCAGTATGAAGTTACCCACCCCCATGCAGAGCCTGAGTGCCATCACCACGGGCACCAGCACCATTGTCCGTACCATTCCTGTGGCCACCACTCTCTCCTCCTTGGGTGCCACTCCTGGTGGGAAACCCACAGCCATCCACCAGCTGCTGACCAATGGGGGCCTTGCTAAGTTGGCAAGCAGCCTCCCTGGCCTGGCTCAGATCTCTAACCAAGCATCAGGTGAGTCTCTCATGACCGCTGTGGGGACTCTTAGGGGATCTTTCCCCAGGACCTTCCCTTCTCACATGAACAAGGGATATGGTTGAACCCAACTCAACAGGGTCCTGGTATTGACCCTCAAGGATTCATTTGTGTGGGTCCATCCACTGGTGAGGTCAGAAGAGCACAGCTATTTTCCTGTTTCTATTACAATGACTGATAGGGGAGCTGACCCAGTTGGGAAGGGTACTGAGGTGGGAGGCTGAGGGGCTGGTGTGTGATGTGAAGAAAATCTTCGGGTGGAGACAGTGGAGGCTGTAACAAACAACCCTCCTTCCTCCTCTCTCTGTCAGGCTTGAAGGTCCCTACCACCATCACTCTGACACTGCGTGGCCAACCAAGCCGAATCACAACACTGAGCCCCATGGGCTCGGGAGCAGCCCCATCAGAAGAGCCCAGCTCCCAGCCTCTGCCGTCCAGCTCACAGGTGAGTACTGACCGGAAAGACCGAGGACACAGGCTCTGATACTGGGAACTTTGGGGCTGGCCCACTGGCCTATTGGAGGAGCTGCCAGTGCGCTGGACTTTAGGCAGACTAGATTCAAATCCAGACCTGAGGCTTTGTCACTTTGTAACTTTGAGCAAGTCATGGACCTCTTTGAGTCTCCTCTTCATAGCACTCACTGGGTTGTCTTGGGAATTAAATACATAACTATGTTTGGGTGTGTAGCGTCCTTGGTGTTCCAAGTTTTGTTTATGTTCCCTTTCCATTTGTTTTCTTTTCCCATTCTTGGCTTCAGCAATTGGAGATTGTGGTAGAGGCTAGTTAGTTGATTAACACCCTTTCTTTGCTCAGCTTTCCAGCATTGTGCCATTCAAGCTCTTGGCATTCATTGTCATCTTTTTAGGACACACTAGGTTTCTATAGCTTTTACCCACAAAGTCACCACCCGTTCCTTGTCGCCAATCTGATTTCCATCGTGCGCTTTTCATGTAAAACGTTTCTAATCTTAAATGGTGATCTGAGAGCCACTCAGAGATCAGAGGTGAAAAAAAAAAGTTGGGGGTCCAGTTTTGTTTGTGCTTTCCTTCACTGTGTACTGTTTCAGCCACAGCCTTCCTTGTGGGGGCTAAGGTGCTGTGCAGACTGCCATGCCTAAGGGACTGACCCTGTTCCCATCACTCCCACCACACCAATCCTGCCTGGGACCTGGAGGGCAGGCTCCTTATTGGCACTTGACGATTCCCAGCTGTTCCAAACCAACTTCTGCCTCCCCCTCTTGAGGGAAATACTGCAGAGATTGTTAACCTGGTATTCATTGGGATCATGGTTGGCCTTCCTGCCTTTTTTTTTTTTCTCCCAGAAAAGTGGAGGTGTTTTTATTTCTTTTATTCCTTTTTTTTTTTTAATTAGAAAAGTGATTGTGCTTGAATAATTCAAACATTACAGAAATACTGTAATTTATTTATTTATTTATTTTTAAAGAGTTTATTTATTTATTTGACAGAGAGAGATCACAAGTAGGTAGAGAGGCAGGCAGAGAGAGGAGGAAGCAGGCTCCCTGCCAAGCAGAGAACCCGATGCGGGACTCTATCCCAGGACCCTGATATCATGACCCGAGCTGAAGGCAGAGGCTTAACCCACTGAGCCACCCAGGCACCCCAGAAATGCTGTAATTTAGAAAGTGAAAATTTCCCATGATACCACTTCCAAAGATGGTATCCCCTATTAATAGTGCAATATACATTCTTCTAGATCTTTCTTGCTATACTATGTACATTATTTTATTTTACTTTTTTTTTTTTTTCTTTCTTTCTTTTTTACAAAAATGGAATCACAGAATGTGGACCATTTTTTAACTAGTCTTTGTTTACAACAGATGTTGTGACATGTTTCCTCATGAGTTATGTAGAGACTTAACCTTGTCAGTCGCTGCCTCATGTTTTGCTGGGTGGATGTACGAAAGCATATTTCACCATCTTCTGTCAGAGAGTTGGGCTGTTTTGTTTTTGATACAGAAAATAGTGTTTCAGTGACAGCCTTGTTCCTGAGTTTTGTGTGCCTCTGGGGGATTTCTTCAGTCCAGAGACCAGTAAGTGGAGGGTACGTGCGTCTGACATCTGGCTAAGTACTGGCTAATTGCCCTTTGAGGTTCGGCCAGTTTACACTTCAATCCATAGCAATGGTAATAGCTGTTCTCTCATGTCTTTGTCAGGTATGGAAATCAGTGTTCTAAAATGTTATTAATTTAATGAGTAAAAAATGAAATTGTTTATGTTTTTTTTAAGATTTTATTTATTTGTCAGAGAGAGCAAACACAAGCAGGGCCAGTGGTAGGCAGAGGGAGTAAGTGAGGAGTCCAACACAGGACTCTATCCCAGGACCCTCGGGATCATGACCTTAGCCAAAAGCAGATGCTTAACCAACTGAGCCACTCAGGTGTCTCAGTGGAATTGTTTATGTGTGTGTTTTCCTGATTACTTATGAGATTGTATGTCTTTTTTTTTTTTTTTTTAAAGATTTTATTTATTTATTTGACAGAGAGAGATCACAAGTAGGCAGAGAGGCAGGCAGAGAGAGAGGAGGAAGCAGGCTCCCTGCTGAGCAGAGAGCCTGATGTGGGACTCAATCCCAGGACCCTGAGATCATGACCTGAGCCAAAGGCAGCGGCTTAACCCACTGAGCCACCCAGGCGCCCCCCCCTTTTTTTTTAATATTTTATTTATTTGACAGAGAGAGAGATCACAACTAGGCCGAGAGGCAGGCAGAGAGAGAGAGGAGGAAGCAAGCTCCCCATGGAGCAGAGAGCCCGATGTGGGGCTTGATCCCAGGACCCTGGGATCATGACCTGAGCCAAAGGCAGAGGCTTTAACCCACTGAGCCACCTAGGCACCCCCAAGGTTCATATTCTTGATGATTGCACACACTTGGGCCTTTTTTGTCCCCGTGACCATCTGTTCTCACATTAGTTTTATATAATTGTTTGATAATGTTAAGTATGTTTCTAGTTTGTTAAGATCATTGTTATTATTTTCATTTTTCTTGATAAGTAATGGGTTTTGAATTTTCTTCATAGCTTTTCTGAAATCAAATGAGATGAGTGAGCATAAGCATTTCTTCTGAATCTGTTAAATGATGAATTATTTTAATAATTCCTAATTATTTATTATATCCTAATTATTTGTTATTTCCGAATGTCAGATCGTCTAAATTCCAGATTCAGTAGCTTGTTCAGTATGTCCTATTCTCTCTTTTTTTTTCATATGCCCCAGTTTATTTGAATTGTGCACCCATAGAAAAGACCCAATCAAAAGAGAACAAAACAAAGAAGAAAGAAGCCAAGTGTTTCAGAGGGAAAGCACATTTACTCTTTCGATTTGCTTTTATTTTTACTTAGGATCTTGGCTTCTATTAGTGAAATTGGTATGTAGTTTTCCTCCCCATCCTCCCCTGCTTTTGTGTGTGTGCTTTCCTTGTCCATTTGTCTTGTCTATAAGGGTAGACCTTTCCTTGTAGAAAATTGTATTTATATAGACAATACTGTATTATTCATTTGTCTTGTCTATAAGGGTAGACCTTTCTTTGTAGACAATTGTATTTATATAGAAATACTGTATTATTCTATAGACCGTATGTCCAATGTCTATATCCTATAGACAATACAATTAATGCTATTGTAATTGAATTGTATCGTATTCTTATAGAATGAGATGGAGGCATTTTTTTTCTCATATTCTGAAACATACAGCACAGAAATTATGAGCCCTTGATAGTTTGGTGGAAATTATCTATGAAGCCATTTGGGTCTATTTTCAGGCAGTCTTAACCTTTGCTGATACCATATTGATGCCCAGACAGAACGCATATCTCTACTGTGTGATGAAACCTATCTCCTCTATTAATCACCCTTTTCAGCTTGCTGCAGCCTGGGGGAACTAGTTCATGCTGAGGAGAGGCTAGATAGAGCTCACCCGAGAATTGTTTTACAGGGCTAAATTGGAGCACAAAATAAAGATCAAGATCTAACTTCTGATCTGATGGTATTAACTTGAGAGGTTAGTTTTTATCTTAGTAAAATGAGTGTATAATTACTAGAAGGGTTCTAGTGGTGATTGTTTCATTACAGAGCAAGGATGCATTGTTAGATTAAGACTTGCTGACTTGAAAGCTTCTAATGGTTACCTCAGTGTTCACACTTCCAGACAGTGTGGTATCAGGGAAGGGAGTGGGCTCTGGGGTTGGGCCCTTTGTCTTCAGCCCACTGTGTGATCCTGAGCAAAATCACCTAACCTTTCTCAATTTTGGTTTTCTTATCTGGTCTAGTGAGGAGGTTGGCCTAAGTTGGTGATTATTGGTAGGATTGATTAGTAGGGGCTGTCTCAGAATCTCCTCAGATTTTGGGAAGTTGAACTTTTATTTTATTTTTATTTTTAAGTAATCTCTACACCCAACGTGGGCCTCGAATTCACAATCCCGAGATCAAGAGTTGCATGCTCTTCCAACTGAGCCAGCCAGTCACTCTGGGAAGTTGAATTTTTGAATGTTCAGAAACAAACTGATGAAGTCCCAGAACCTAAGTCAGGTTTGGTGGGGTGAGGTTCGGAGCTGACGACTAAAAGAATTCTTAAGACATCTTTGGTGCAAAATGGTGGTTTATTAAAGCACGGGGACAGGACCCGTGGGCAGGAAGAGCTGCTGCCCCGGGTTGTGAGGAGTGGCTGGTTATATACACAGGAGTTGGGTAGGTGAGGATAAAGGGGTGTTCAGAAGGACTATTGGGGCAAAGAATACTATCAGGATATTAAAGGCCTGGTTACTATCAAGTAAAGACAATTGAGATTCTCCTGGTGGAATGTTACATTCCTGCTATCAAGCATCCTTGTTAATGAGATTTAGGTTTAGAAGAAATTTAACTTTATTTAGTTTTCCTTCTACTTCCACCTCCTTGGGTTTTTTTATGGAGGAGAGGGTGACATTAGGCTTGAGGAACTGAGTTCTGTGTCTTTGGAAATTGGGCTATTGATAAGGTAACTTCTTTGTTGTAATCTCAAGGACATTTGCAAACCAAGGGAGACTCCTGTCTTGCAGGATTGTGATCTCAGCAAGTTAACTATTTATCATTTTATGGCAGTCAGGGGTACCTGAGGAATGCTACACATATGGAGGGGAGCGGATGAAAGGGGGTGCAAGGCGCCAGCTTTTGCTTTGTCCTCAGCCAGCCTCCTGCTCCCTCATCAAAACCACCCATTTATGATGTTTATGAGACAGTTGGAAATATAAACAGTGGGTAATTGCCAATATTAAGGAATTGTTAACTTTTTTTTTTTTTAAGATTTTATTTATTTATTTGACAGAGAGAAATCACAAGTAGATGGAGAGGCAGGCAGAGAGAGAGAGAGGGAAGCAGGCTCCCTGCGAGCAGAAAGCCCAATGCAGGACTCGATCCCAGGACCCTGAGATCATGACCTGAGCCGAAGGCAGTGGCTTAACCCACTGAGCCACCCAGGCGCCCCGGAATTGTTAACTTTTTTATGAGTGGTAATGATGTTTACATTGGAAAAAATAATACTTTTTTAGTTTTGGGTTACGTACTACAATAGTTATGGATAGAATGAAAAAGAAAAAGATCGTAAACACTGGCTAGGCTTCTCTAAGGTCTGTGCAAGTACTTAATGATCTGTTTTGTTTCTGGCACTGATAAATATTAACTGTGAGTTTCTTTTATGGAACTGGACTCTTATGTACTCTTTTTTTTTTTTTTTTAAGATTTTATTTATTTATTTGACAGAGATCACAAGTAGGCAGAGAGGCAGGCAGAAAGAGTGAGAGGGAAGCAGGCTCCCTGCCGAGCAGAGAGCCCGATGTGGGACTCGATCCCAGGACCCTGAGATCCTGACCTGAGCCGAAGGCAGGGACTTAAACCACTGAGCCACCCAGGTGCCCCTCTTATGTACTCTTTACAGCTGAAAAGCTGTCAGAGGAAGAGGAGAGACAGAGACCGTATTGTGCCCTGCATCAGAGTCCTGAGAATGGATTCCTTGCCTGTGGTCACAAGGTCTTTCTCCTCTCTGAGCCACACTGTGGTCTGCCCAGTGATCTGCCTAGCCAGGGGGCATCCTTACAACCCTGGGAGAAGAGACTCACTCTCTCAGTTGTATTCCTAATCAGGCCAGAGTAATCCTCTGTACACAGCCCTGCCTTTGGGCAGGCTGAGCAAATGTAGGCAGATACTTTTAAGTTTTTTATTTTTTTTTTAAGATTTTATTTATTTATTTGACAGAGAGAGATTGCAAGTAGGCAGAGAGGAAGGCTCCCTGCTGAGCAGAGAGCCCGACCTGGAGCTCAATCCCAGGACCCTGGGATCATGACCTGAGCCGAAGGCAGAGGCCTTAACCCACTGAGCCACCCAGGTGCCCCCCTTTTAAGTTTTGATTGTCAAACCCTTCTTCATATCCCCTCTCCTATGCCTTCCACCTTCCCACGTTTTCTGCATCTCAGGGAACTCCTAGGAGTTTTCCAGAGGTGAAATCTATAAAAGTAGGGAAACCATGGTGAAAAAAGGCCAACTCTTCTGCCTTGCTTTTTTCTTCCTAAGCTGCAAAGCTCAACAGTTTGTGGCATCCATCTTCATAACTAAAAAATGGTTAAGACCTGAAAACATGTATTGTCAGAACGATCATGGAAAACTTCCTTCAACTCTGTCACCCTTAATGTTCAGGCTTTCCTTTTCCCTGCTTTCCTTTCCTGCCCTTATGCATAATAATAAGAGCTAAGCTTTGTAGTTGAACTCCTTATACTGGAAGTACTTTACATACATTGTCTCATTTAATCTCACAGCATCCCTGGAGAGCAGGGGCTGTCAGTGTGTTTTACAGAGGAGGAAAAGAAGACTCAGAGAGCATTCATCACTTGCTCTAAAAAGTGGTTGAGGTGGGTCTCTGACTGCACAGTCCATATTCTGATAACCACTTAGCTGCTAGATCACATGCTCTTGTCCATCTAGCATTTTCCCCTATCAAGAATTACTTTTTTGGAATAAATTCTCAGGAGTTGGGGCAATTCGGTCAGAGGGTTGGGTATGTTAACCTGGCAAAGTTTTAACCCTTGCTCACTTGCTCTTCTGCCATAGCGTCTGCCTCCAGCACCGTGAAGATGCTGAGTGATATGTCCTCCTTCACCGGGTTGGTGATGGCTGCCATGCAGTGAGTCCTGGGCACACATGCTCTCCTGCTGAGCTGTCCACTTATCTGAAGACCTCTTAAGATCACCATTTTTGCCTCCCTGCCAGCTGTCTTCAGAATGGGCCTCTGTGTTTTTGAAACCATTAGACTAGGTGATATGGCACCAGCAAGAGGAACGTTGTCCTCTGGCATCTATGGGTCTGGTTCCTGGACTCCCCAGGTTCCTCAGCAGATCTGGCTCTACCTGAATCAGAGACATTTCTTCTCCAGCATTAACTATGACTTGACCCAAGTAGCCATGTTGGACTACTCACTGCATTTAGTAAAGGAGTTCCTTTTGGAAGTCTCTGCTGCCCCTGCCAGTTTGGGAGGAGACATCCATACGTCTTGGGCTTGTTAGGGAGTTAGGATTGAGAGCCTTTTGCTGAGGACTGGGATCCTCCTGGCCTACCAACAGTTGGGCAGTGCCAGAGGGCTGGTTTTGGACATTGCTGTTGCTTTCACTTAGCAGTTATGGGAGAGCTGTTGCTTTCACTGAGCAGTTATGGGAGAGCATGTCCCATGCAACTCCTCCCTACTAAGAACCACATCGAATAATGAGTAGCCTGCTGAGACCTGGGAACTCCTAAGTTCAAACCCATGATAGGGTAAAGAGGACTGGGCTGTCATCTTTCAGTCCCTTTGGCCAGTATAGATGGCAGGGAGCATCTGTTAACCAGGAGGTGAAAGCTGGCCCCTTTCTTTTTTTCATCCTGCTTCGGGCAGTTCCTGTATCCAGAAAATCCAAAAAGGCCAGAAAGGCCAAAGAAGAGGAATGGAACAAATGAAGTGGTTTGTTCGAAGGATGTGCCAGTAAGTCCTGTGGAGAAAATAATTTGCACCTATTACCTAAGGAACTGTTGATTTGACATGGAGATCTGAAGAATTTGCCAAATCACAGGGAAGAAACCCCAATACCCGAAATGTCAATTTCCAGTGCTTGGAAGTGAAACAGGGATAACCAGCTAAGTTAACATCTTGGCCGTCCCAGGAAGCTTAGGCATCAAGATGATGAAGACCATGCTTCAGTGTTTCTATTTCCATTCCACGCAACTTCTTGTCTTCTTGCTTAGAATGGAAGGTTACTGGCATTGACTCTACTGTGTGGGGCTCTTGGTACCAACCCAAGCTCTGGAGCAGTGATCGCTGAAGACGGAGCTCTGAGCCCTTCCTTATGTCCTCACAATACTTGTGTGCCATGGTAGTTTTAGATTTGATGTCCTACCTGCCCTCCAGATCAGGTCCCTATCTTTCCATATGCTAGAATATTTCCAGCCAAGGTGACAATAAATAGAGCAACCCAGAGGTGACTCTGGCTCTGTTCAGTATCTATAGGCAGGAGGGTATACAGCATGCCGTGGCCGTGGTCCAGGGTCCTGACCCATGGTACAGCATAGATCCAAGTCAGGCTACCTGTCTGTAGTCAAGGAGCCTCGCCTGCCAGTCTAACTGGCAGCCAGGAGGGGGGTACCTAGTGTGTAGGAGTCTGAGACAAGGCAGAAAGGGGTGCTGTGGGCAGAGAGGGGGGCATGTGTGATAGGTATAGAGAGAGAATCTTGAACCCTAGGCCCTCCCTCCCTGACTTCCTGCAGAGCTGGTCTCAGCAGTGATTTGCACAGAATGAGGCTTCCTTCCTGAATTAGCTTGTAGGTAACTGCTTTTGGAAATTCATTTAGTAAGTTTGAGGAAGATATGAAATCTGAAAGAGGCATCCATAGGTCAGGGGTTTGGTAACTTTATAGGTAGGATTATATACCAATAGGCCCGAGGACAGTAAGACAGACTGTATATGAAGCTTTTAGGAATCGTTTAGGACAGGCAGAGGGTCCCGAACAACCCACTCGTGACTTACGAGTATGGCTTAGGCAGGGCTGGAGTGGTTGCTCCTAAAAGATACTGGCCCAGTGTATGTTGGGGTCAAAGGAAAAACTGATGCATTGTCCTGTGTTTGTGCAAACCCTAGTATGCTTCATGGTTGTACACCTTGAAGAAAGCCAAACCTGGAAAGGGGAGTTTCGAGAACACTGACTCTTTTTCACCTTGGAGGGACAGGCTAAAGGGGGGAGGTGGCTGAAGTCCTTAGAGTCATGTCCTTCAACTCCAGACTTCTGCCACCACTCTTCTCAAAATTTGGAAGGAAGCTTTCCTCTACCTATCACGTTATCAGATCTGGAGTCCATAACCTTAGAAGGCAATACTACCGGCTGAGAATGTAGAAGGATCAAGAAGGCTTTGGTTAAATTCTTGACATTCAACATGACAGGTGCATGTTGATGCTCTATAGAAGATGTCCTTGTGCTTGAAGAAGAGGTCACTAATGGAGGAAGATCATCTACCTGTTCTTGGCCCCACCACCGGAACAGTCTTGGGCTGGGTGGGTTATAGAGCTGAGCCGCTGTCACGGTTCTGTTCTTACATTAGCAAAAACAATTAAATAAAAGCAACTTTGGATTTCTTTAACTTGTTTTAAATTGACTTTTCCTGTCTATTCTGATAACCACTCAGTGAAAATAGCACAGAAAATAAAAGCTCAGATACTGTGGTAACGCTGGTGATTATCTCACTGATGCCCGGTGCCATGAGGTGGGTACTGTAATTCTGTCTTTACAGGTGAGGAAACAGAGGCACCGAGAAGTCAAACAGCAGGAAGTGGTAGAAGTAGGACTAGAACCAGGCAGTCTGCTGCCACTGTTCTCTGGACTGTGCTGGGGTTCTGAGATGGGACACAGGAGTGGACATTAGCCCAGGAGGTGAGATGATGGCTTTTCCTTCATGTGATCTTACTCTGTTCACTTCCCAACAAGCCAGAAGTGATCACTGCAGCCCCCGGTGGGGCTCTTGACTGGGACTGAGTCAGTAGATGGGGTTTCTTGCCCTTGGTCCTGAGAGGTTGTTGAAATCCTTTGCACATCCTGTACCTCCATCTGCTCTGATAAATAAAGACTTAGAGGTGAATGAATTTGTGAACTTGTATCCATGAGGACCTTCCTTCCTGTCCTTGAATTCCAGGTCTCTCCATTTAGCACCGGGACCCTCTATAGGTGGAAGCCGTAGTTCTGGTAGACTACTTGGAGATCCTAGTACATGTGAGCTTATCTTGCTACCAACCTTTGTAGAGACCAGGTGCATTCTTCCCCTTCCTGGTCTTCCGGTTTCAGTGACTTGGGAGAGTCAGAGGAAGTAAGAGACAAAGAGATTGTTCAAATGATAACTGTCTTAAATTTCAGAGGAGTATAGGAACCAGGGTCATAGCAAAATATACTGCAGAAGTATTTTCATTACGTTTTTATCTCCCTAAAGCATATGTTTTTGTCAGGATCAATGGATGCAAGAAGCAGAAACCATTCACCACCATCATTAGTTCTAAAGACCTCGTATTATTTTCCTTTTGGTTTGAGAGAGAGAGAGAATGAGCAGAGAGGAAGGGCAGAGGGAAAAGGAGAAGCAGACTCCCCCCTGAGCAGGGAGCCTGATGTGGACTCAGTCCCAGGACCCTGGAATCATGACCAGAGCCAAAGGCAGATGCTAAACAACTGAGCCACCCAGATGTTCAGCATCATACTCTTTGAATAGGCATTCTTAACAGGGAGCCTGACAGATCCTGCTACTTGCCTTGTGACCTCAACTGCTGTGCATCTGCCAGGGGCTGGTTTTGATCCTGCCACCACAGGATTTTGCAGCTGTGGAACCCTCTGTGGATGGCCAGTCCCTATCTTTTGGGTCACATTCTGAATGTGGTGAGCCTAGTTGGCTCAGCCTGTCTTCCCGCCTGTCCCCAACTCTGCCTAGGCCACCTCTGCTCACCTGAGCGACCTTATCCTTCCCTCCATGGCAGCTCTTCTCACAGTGCTGTGCCCTGTGCCAGAAATGCCGTTCCCTTTGCTGCTTTTCTCATCCTCCAGGCTTGAGCTTACATGCATCACTTTGTTGACACCAGGCAGTTAGCTTTTCTGTGCCCCCAGCCCTGCACTACTACTTCCCAAACCTTAAATTATACTGGCTTGGGTTGCATTTGGTCCACTTGTAGATCAAACCTCTCCCAGACTTGGCCTGGAGGTCAGAGCCCGATCATCTGCCTGTGTAGCTTAGTGTGTGGCCCCCAATGGAAGCCCAGTAAATGCTGGATATGAGTGGCTATGGCGGGTCAGCCCAGCCGTTTCTGCTCTCCCCCAGCACAGAAGTCCGCAGAGTACAGTCAGGGATCCCATTTGCTGTCTTTTGGGATATTAGGAGAAAGAAGACAAAGCTCTGCTCCAGATTCACACTAAATAGTGTAACTCACCCAAAGGACCAAAATGCTGTTTGGAACCCAAATGTAGGAAACAGTGTCTTTACTCAACCCGCCTCCAGCCTACCATATATTGCCATGGGTGCCGCCCCCCTACTCTCCTGGGTGTAGGGGGACAGTTCAACCAGTTTGCCTTCCTCTCCTCCCCCTGTATCCCATTTCATTCCTTCTCCCCCTCCCTCACCATGTAAATAACTACCTTACTCAGCACTCTGGCATCTTCAGTTATTTCCATCTACACCTCTGGAGTTGGGTGAGAGCCTAATCACTGTTCCTATTTCACAGATGGAGAATGAGCGACCAAGGTTAGGACCAGGGAGGCCTTCCATGCAGGGAGAATGTGGAGGCAGCCGAAGTCCCCACTTCTCTCCCCTGAGGGACATCCATACTCCCTGTAGAGAGGGCTTTGTGAAGGGAGGGGTGGCCCAGCTTCTTGGAGAGGGGGCAGTCCACAACATCAAGACGAGGGGCAAAGAGGATCCTGGGCAGGATAGGAGTGGGCGCAAACTGTGGCTAGTCTCTAGGACTCCTCAAGGGGAGGGGCAACACTGCACAGAAGCCATGGGAACCATTTGGGGAAATGGGGGCAAGGCAAGTGAGCCCAGTTGCTGAGAGAGTGGGTGGACATGATGGTGTGGTAGATGAGAAGGGGCCAGTGTAGAGAAGACGGAGGAAATGGTATATGGAACCCCATTTGCCCACAGAGCCACCCTGAGCCCACAAAAATGGGAAGAGATGGTACCAGATGGAAGGTGCCTGGCATTTGGCCCACAGTGCATTGTAGAGCCCTGGGGGTGGGGCTGCATGAGAAAGTGCTCAGTTCCCAGCCTCCAGTCTTACTTGGCATTATTGATCTCAGGCTGAGGGTGGGCTGGCCCAGACTTGGCCCACTCCTCCTCATGGCAGAGGGTAGAGAAGTGGGGAGTCCCTAGGAATGGCTCTACCAGAGTCAAAGAGTTAGCAACAAGAAGGGAGGCATGGAGCAGGGGGCCATGGAGGGCAGAGGCATGAGGAAGCTCTTGCAGGGGCCCAGGCAGCACACCCTTGCTTTGAGAGAAGCTGGGGAGTTTTCAGAAAAGGAAAGCAGGCTGGAGACACACCCGGGAGATGGTTTCCAGTATCTGTTCAACCTATTGTCTCCCAGGCCACCTCCCTCCACCTGACGTGTTTTCCATCTCCCACCCCAACATCTGCACTACTTCTGAGTGCTTTTCTCCCAGGGCACCGGTGATTCCTAGGCCTTGGTCTCCATTCCTAAGAATTTTTAACAGAGGGAGAGTGTCCCTGTCTATGATATGAGAGGATTGGACTTGGATTCAAACTCCGAAGGGAGTTGGGGAAAGGGAATTTGGTCCTCTCATCAGACCCTGTACCTGAGGTCTAGAGGCCTGTGGCTGAGAGGATGAGTGGAGAACTAGTTCCAGCCTCTTCTGTCCTGCCAGTGGGGAATGTATGTGTGTTCATTCTCCCGAGTTGGCACATGGGGTTCAAGTGGTGCTTATACAGGGCCTTACTGACCTCTTAGTAGCCCTTTGAAAAGCCTTGAAGGCTATACCAAACCCTCTCCCAATCCAGATTAGAAAACTTCTTGTTTTCCCAGGATACACTTAGGAGATTGGAGTAGAAAATACAGATTAGGTCTGCACAAATATTTAAGAAATCTGTCCTAAAAGAAGTTACCAGTCAGTGACTTCCCCTGTGGACAGAAGGACTAACCACTACCCCTTTGCCCCCAGGCCCCTCCCAACAAAAAAACCCCAAATTCACGTCAGGTATACACCTTGTGCCTGGGGGACCTAAGCCAACAGATGGGTTAACCTAGATGGTTGGACACTGACCACAGGCATACCGAGCAGAACAAAGGAATAGAGGTGGACAAGATGGCTTTGGTCCTGGGAGAGGGCTATGAGCCAGCCCTGTGACTCTGAGGCTCCTGTCCTTAGCTGGGGTCCTGTCCTGGTTAGGTTAACAGTCACCACAGGTTCCAAAGCCAGGGAAGGGTACTTGGGGCTGAGGAAAGCTGTGGGTAGGATTCCGAGCTGAGCCAGGAGCCTGAGCTGGATGGAGCAGTTAACTTCCAAGGTGCAAGATCTCCTCATTATCGTAGGGGAGGGTGGGCCTGAGCCCTTGATGCACTGGGCAAGACCTCAAGGACTGCAGAAGGGGAGCTAAAGACCAGAAAGGAGCCGGGGTCATCCAGGGATCCAGATGAGCTGCCCTCCTATGACCCAGAGAAGCATTTTTTCTGCCTAGAAGGATACTGCAGGGCTCCAGGAGCGATGTGGAAGGATGGTGTCCTGGGGGGCTTCCTTGCTCTGTCCCCAGAGTCTCCCTTCATCTTGGGGTACTCACTTGGAACTCTATTGACCCCAGGGCCAGATGGGCCAAAAGACATTTGTTTAGTTTTCCTTAGAACAGCTGAGGCAAACTTGCATTTTCAAAAGGCAGTTTATTAGCATTGAAAGGGACAAGCTGGAGATGACAAAAATGTGCACTGTCCAACCTCCAAAGCAAGACTTGTGCTTTCCCCCTGGACTGGGCAGCTGTATGGCCCTTTGTCTGGAGGGGAGCTGCTACAGCCTCTGTCTTGTCTCCACCCGCCATCAGTCTCTTTCCTGCACTCTGGGGATGTCATCTGGGACACACTGCTCTGGAAGGTCGAGACCCTTTCCTTCCCCTGCCACCCACCTGGCTCCTGCCGACATCCAGTTGGTTGAGGCACCCTATGCTGGCAACCTTCTCCCTCCAGGTCAGAGCCCAGCCGTCCTTCCTCTTGCAGCCTGGGGAACCTCTAGTCCCAAGAGGGACCTTCTTACTCGAGCGGGCCCTCCAGCGAGACCTCCGTCTACAGTTTCTCCACAGCCTGCATCTTCCGAGTGGCCTTCCGGCGCCGGGCAGATGGCTGGTAGGAACTCTCGTCACTGGCTGAGCCCTGCTGGCCCTCGGTGAGGCCCAGCAGGGCCCGGACCTGGCGGAGGAAGCTAGGGCTTGAGAAGCAGTAGAGCACAGGGTCTAGGGCACTGTTGAGGTAGGTGAAGGCCAGGGAGCCATGGAAGAGCTGCGTGCAGAGGTCAAGGGCGGGGCAGGCACCCAGGCGGAAGGCCACTAAGGAAGCCATGCCGAAGACAACACTGGGCAAGAAGCAGACTGTGTAGACAGTCACCACCACGGCCAGCACGCGCACAGCTCTCCGCGGGCCCGCCTGCCCCCCAAGGCCACGACGTTGGATCTTGAGCCCGATGCTCACGATGGCAAATACGATGAGTGCCAGTGGTAGGAAGAACTCCAGCACGAACAGGGCCTGGTGCCAGCGGAGCAAAGCCGAGGGCTTGACCCCCAGCTTGTAGCTGAGGCAGGAGCCATCGGGATAGGCGGCCAGGAGCAGGTGTCCATTGAGGAGCAGGATGCTGGCCCAGAGTCCCCCGGCCACCCAGGTGACCGCCCTCACGGAGGCCCGGCTCAGCGCGTGGTGGGGCCGCACCACCTTCAGGTAGCGGTGGAGGGCGATGGCCGTGAGGAAGACCACGCTGGCTGAGCGGTTGGTGGACAGCATGAAGAGGTTGAGCTTGCAGACGGTGGCCCCGAAACGCCAGCGCTCGTGCAGGAAGTAGTAATCCACACGAAAGGGCAGGTTGACGATCAGGAGAAAGTCGGCCACTACCAGGCTGACCAGGAGCACTGTGTTCGACATCCAGGGCCGAGTGCGGAAGCAGAAGATGAAGAGCGCCAAGCTGTTCCCTGCCAGCCCCAGGACAAACTCTATACCCAGGATCGGTGCCAGGAAGGCGGACACGGTCAGGGAGGAGGCTGGGAAGCAGGAACCTGAGGCCTCTCCTGCAGCGCCTGAATCTGTGGTGAAGGCCCAAGGAGAGGAGGAGAGGGTGCGGGGGAGGGAGGTGGGGAGGGAGCCAGGGAGAGCCGAAGGAGGGAGAGAAAGGAGGGGAGAGGAAGAGCTCAGGTTATGAGATTCCATGGGCTGCTTGGGCCATGGACCTGAGAGAAGTCTCTATGCTTTCTACCCCTGAGAGAGTGTTTGGGGCAGGAGGAATGATGTTCACTGCCCGCTGGCCACCACGATGACTCAATATCCTGGTGTTCTCATCAGCACCCTTGTGGCCACTGAGAGACACCCAGCCAAAGGGGAACTCTGTAGCCTTCCCTCCTCTCCCCCTCCCCCCACACCAAGTGACCTGGCTGCAAGGTCTCTGAAGAAGGGTGGGGAATCTGGGCCACCCCTGGCATGGGGAAGAGAGCAGGGCTCAGTAAGGGTGAGACAGAAGCCCAGGGAGACCCTGATGTGGGAGGAAGGCCCAGCTGGGGTGAGGAGGAGAAGAGTGTCTGCAGCCTTGAGGGCTCAGACGTTTGCTTGCCTGAAGGCCAGAGCTGGTCCTGGCAACCCATAGCTCTCAGATTCACGCAGACCACCCTGCACCCCCCCCCCCATTATCTGTACAGACTGGGTAGCTGCCTCCCTGTCCCCATCAGCTCCGGCAGCAGGGAGTATGGTGCCAACAGGATGTTGTTTCTGGAGAGGGAGGTGGGGAGTCTAGCTGATACCTTGACCACATGCTCATGGCCTTGTGGAATAAGCCTGTTTGTACCTCACGATCCCCGATTCCAGAGTGTCCAAAGTCCTTGTACCCTATGAACTACCTCCTACATGCAGAGGGCTCCCCTGCCAGTTTCTCCTGCCCTGGGACCTGGGGCTCCTCCCCCAGACAGAACAATACAGTAAGCCTTCAAGATGCCCTGTCCACTGTGTGCCCCACGCCATCCTGACTCTGCATTCACCACAGACGGGGCAGTAGAGGCCAGAGCTGTCCTCAGGCAAGGCGCAAGTCCTGTTCCACCTCTGCATGGTGTTCGCAGGGGTGCCTGGGGCCTCAGGCTCCTCATGACCTGGGACAGGGCCAAGGGAGGCTGTGGTTCTAGATGCCTGCCCTGGCCGTCTGGCTGCGGTCAGCAGTGGGCTTCAGACACAGTGGCTGTTGGCCTCTCTCTCTCAAAGCCTCCAGGTCCCTCTCTCCTCTGTCCCAGGCTCCCATCTGGCCAAGGCTGAGGTAGACGGGCTCAAATAGGCTGTGACCAAGGGGTGCCAGGTGGCCTGAGCCTTGAATGCAGACAGGCCTTGTTTAGAACCAGAGCTGCTTGTTTGCTAAACCTCTTAGGGAGTTCCCTAGCACGGAGTCAATGTTCAGAAAAACAGATCTAATTTGCATTATTTTCTCAGAGTAGGTTTGCCCTGGGCACTAGGGGAAAGCTTGTCTTCTCCTAGCCCCCTGGCTCTGTGCAGGGGACATCCTTGGGACATTCCCCATGTCCTCTCCTCCGTTCCTGCAGAGTGCAAGGCCGTGCTGTAGCCCATGGTCACACCAGCCTCTGCCTTCACCTCCTGGACTGTATGAGTTTGTAGGGGGAGGCAGCAGTGTTTCTTCTTGGCCTGTGGGAGAGGAAAGCCTTAGAGGTAGAGATGGGCACAGTCTCTGACATTCCTCGGGGGTGGAAACCCTTTTCAGCAAAGCCAGGTTCCCATCTGCCCTGCAGCATAGTGAATCCAAGGAGTGGGCTGCCGGGCCGCAGTGGGGGCAGGCAGGGTTGAGATCCCCTGTTTGAGGAAGCTATGACTCTCACCAGGGACCTGTTCCATCTAGATCCCACTTCACTTATGCCACCCGCAACCCCTTCTGGATTTCTCGCTGAAGTCCCAGGAAACTGAGTTCTGATCTCTGCTGTAGGTTCTGGATTTTGTCTCTACCCACAGCTGCTTCTAGGGCTCCCAGCACTCCAGAACCCTGCAGAGCACCTAGGAGCCTTCTGGGTCTTTGGACATGGTGCCTGTACATAGCCAGGGAGCAGATACCGGCCCACTGCCAAGTTCCTGATATCACTTTGGTTACCATGACCTTCATGTGTTAACTGTGGTTTACTCCAGGTGGTGGATCCTGTGTTTTTAAGTATTTTTGCTTTCTACAATTAGTATACATCACTTGTTACTAGAGAGGAAAAAACCCAACAGATGCTGTTTTTAAAAGTCATCTGAAAATAAGTGGGAAAGACTAAGAGGCAGAGGGACAATAAGAGCTATGTCCCCGGGACGAGCCCCAGAACTGAATGGATGGGCCACACACACAGTGAAGTGAGCCCCTTTACAAGTAAGAACACACCCTAACAGACTGTCCATACACCTACTTCACCTGGTGCCCCCCACACATCAGACAGACACACACAGTCTCAGGAGCACAGGGGGCGGCCATCAATGATAGCCCGTGTGCTTGCAGACATACAGGCACTTGTCCACCAGGAAGCCTTTATTGAGGGCCCTCGGGGTGGCAGGCGAGTGCTGTCCTGAGCCTGGGAGGACAGAGGGATGGAGAGGCAGCCCGGCCTCAATCATGGAGCAGACTATGTAGGGCAGTGGGCAGAGGAATGATAGAAGAGAAGGGGTATGACTGTCCCCCCAAGAGCCTGGCTGAGAGGAGGAGGAGGCTGGATGGCCGTGTCCAGGACCCTGCTCCAGGGACACGCAGTATCTCGGCAGCAGTACACGCAGAAGCAGAGAGGGGAATTGGGTGGGGGAGGGAGGCACTGTGGCTCCTTGGGGGGCAGCAACCAGAGGATCAGCCCAGGGGCTTCTTGCGGGCGGGGTCCTGGGTCACAGCCAGGGCCACAGAGTCCCGTCCTCGGTCCCAGGTGTACCTGCGGAGACACAGGTGGGTGGGGGTCAGACAGGTGGGTCCTGAGCATCCCAGGGGAAGGAGGATGGTCCCGCAGCTTGAGGGCAAAGTCCTCCCATGTACTCACGCATTCCCAGCTGGCACCAGAAGGCTGTCATCCGGGGCCAGGCTCAGGTGCTCGTCCCCCATTGTCACCACAGAGGAACCTTCCTGGGAACGAGGAGCAGGAGAACAGGAATGGAGGCCGTTGGGCCTCGACACCTATCTAGGTGTCCCTGAGTCTGCCTTGGCAGGGAGGCCCTGGGAGCCATTTCAGGTTCTGGGCATCCAAGGCCCAGCAGCAGCCTGGTCCCCGGGGGCGAGAGGATGTCATCCCCCCCCCCTCATCCCACCGTCAGGGGCCCCACTTGCCAATTGCCACAGCCACACATCCACGTCCTGTCTCGGGCCCTTGCTGCTGCCTTGTCCATGGACAATCACCTGGCAGGAAGCAACACACATCTTTCTGGTGCTTCTGCCCCACACAGGAGATGGCCTTGAACCTGCTCCCCAGACTGGGCCCACAGCAACAGGCATAGCCTTATCTTCATGTTTAGAGTCTAGACCAGGACTTGGAGAGGAAGGCTGCCAGGCCGAGGGCCTCCCCACTGCCTCCACAAGGAAAAGTGCTGCCTACCTGCTGTCCAGGATCACGCCAGCTTGCCCTTCACACATACACGTGCACATCGGATTCCTCAGCTGCCCATACTGCTGACCCATATGAAGGCCTGACTGCCAGGGTACACTGGACACCCAGGCACTCATGCACACACGGCTTAATGTGGACTCACTCACATATCACACACATAGTTCCACAAACAGGGCCCACCTGCCTTCTTCCATGAGATTCTGGCCTGAGGAGGAGGAGAGGGGAGGGGACCAGCCTCTTCGACCTGCATCAGCCTGGCGGCTACTGGGCAAGCCTTGCTCCTGCTGGCCCAGAGCAGGACTCAGAAGATATTCTTTTGGCATAAACTGAAGCAGGGGGGAAGCAGGCGTGTGCATGAGGCAGAAGGCAGGACCGTGAGGCCAGCTTGGTAGCAAATGCCATTGCCGTGATGGGCTGGGAGGGGCTTCGTGGTGTGCATCTGCTTTCAGGGCCCCGTCTAAGCTCAGGTGTTTGCAGGCCATAACTTTCGGGGCAGGTGTGCACCCAGGGAGCTTCCCTCCACGAGGGTGTCTGATCCAAACTGCGAGGGATGTGCCAGGGGCAAATTATAAAGCCCAAGCAAGCCCAAGCCTGGCACCTTGTCTAGCCCAGGATACCTGATAGGACCTGGGCACTGCCTGCTCCTCCTGGCATCCAGTCCTGGTGCCTGCAGCCCTCATTCCCCTAGCAGTGCCAGACTATTTCAAGCTTCCACACCTTTACCTATGCTTCTCCCTTACTGGTAATGCTCTCTCAGCCTCCCTTTCTTCCTTTGACAAGCTCCTAGATTTGCTTTAAAAAAATGTAGCTTACACATCACCTCCTCCAGGAAGCCTTTCTTGACTTCCCTCCAGCCTGGGTTTGTCCTTCATTGTCCTATGGCTTCCTGAAGCTTCTCTACCAAATAACATATCACCTGATTGTGGTAATTTTTGATTAACTTGTCTGTTTATCAGACCATACACTCTTTGAGGCAGTGACTCTTATCTTTTTTTCTACCAAAGCCTGAAACATAATAGCCATTCAATAAATGTTGAATGAAAGAAAGGCAGCTTTATTTGGGTGGGTCTGTCTCTGCCCCTCTCCATCCCCAGGCACTTCTCTTCCATCTGGCCCCCCAGGCTGAGACTGTCCAAAAGTTCAGGAATTCCTAGTAGAAAGATAACACTAGGCCCCTAGGAATCAGTCAGTGGATGGGGCAACCCCCTACTCTGAAGGCAAAGAAAGACTTGAGACCGTGTAGCCTCCACTCCTAACAGAGCCGTCACTCTCTGAGTCAGGGAGGAAACAGGAAGGCCTTTGTTTATGTCACAACTTCTGAAACTCTGTGTGTGTGTGTGTGTGTGCGCTCGTGTGTATGTGTGGGTGATTAGTTCCCATTTCCCAGGGCTGCTGGGTAGATGCCCTGGGTGGCACAGGGCCTCATTACCTGTGTCTCAAAGGAGTCCCCAAACAGGCTGAGGGGTGTGCCTGCCTGCAGCTTCCTGCGGTGCCCATCCAGCCAGGCCTCCAGGGACATGGGCTCCATGACAGATCGCGTGCTCAGGAGGAATGGTGGTTTCTGTCGCAGCTGGTCTGCACCCACAGCAGAGCTATGTCAGTGGCCTCCGGCACGCCCTGCCCAGAACCCCTGCAGGCCCAGGGGTCTCAGCTCTGAATCACCAGAATGGGCTCTGGATCCAGCTTGAGGATCAGGCAGCCACATGGGGGACACTATTGGGGGCCATCATCTCATGCCTTTAGTACTGGCAAGAGTACTCAAAAGGAGACTGGTATTCTGAGGCAAGACCCATTCTACTCTGGGAAAGCAGAGAAGAAGGGAGAAAGGCAGTTCCCAGGGGGCTCACCAGGGATGGGCTTTCCTGTTTTGTATTGCTCAGAGCTGAAGAACCTGCAGGGAGAAAGGGGGAGGAGGACAAGTGGCCAGCATTCCCGAATGAGCAGTCCAGGGAGACACACAGATACACACACACTCATATGCTCTCGGGTGCAGGAGCCCACACACTCATACGGTCCCTATACAATTCCATGTAGGTCCACCCTTCCCTCCCTTACCAGCCCAGGCCCTCCCCTCTGGAAGAGGCAGACATCCCCCTCCCCCGACACCCCAGGCACGCTGGCTCCAGTGCGGTGGGGACTGCTGGGTGGGTCTGCCCTACCCGGTCAGAGCAAGGGGCCTCAGAGAACAAGGGGCAGGGACTGGGCTGAGGGCTCACTCCTGGATGATGGGAGCCAACTGTGTGCCAAGGTCCTCGCAGTAGAACCACTTCTCGAACAGGACGTCCGTAGTGTCCTCCACGTAGTACCTGCCAGAGCAAAGGACAGGTAACCCAGCTCCCCACCTGGGCAGCCTCGGGGAGGGGGAGCTACCTGTGGAGGTCTGGACAATGGCTAACCCTGGCCCCCAGAGCTGGATGCTTCTTCACCTCGTTTGCACAACCTAGTGGCTGATGCTCACTCGCCCACCCCTGGCTCTCCCAGAAGCATAATATGCCCCAAAGTCTGGTGGCGGGGTGGAGAGTGGGGGGAGCAGTGGCTATTATCGAATCTATTTGCATTCCTGATTGCCCAAGTTTGACCATTGCCCAAGTTTGACCATTTAAGATGCTAGAACTCTGGGGCTTGGAGAAGGTGGGTAACTTGGCAGGGATTCCACAGCCTGTAAGTGGCAGGAACTGGACAGACGCGAGGCAGTCTTAGAAACACAGACAACTTCAATAACAAGGGTCTTCATTTTCCCAGACAGGAAGCTGAAGCTGATCCTGAATACAGGGCCTGTGGCTGGGGAGTCTAGATCAGCTACAGCTCTAGATCAGAGTGCATGGAACCTTATGGAACCGACATGCAGAAGATCCCCCCAGATGAGGTGTTCTTGGGGTCATGGATGCCTTTGAGAATTGGAGCAAAGGGCTGGGCCTCTTCTCCAGAGGCAAGACCATGTATGTGTACACCTAGCCTCTCCAAGACCAGTCCACCAAGCCTCAGACCGGCTCAGTGTGCTCCTCCGCTGGCTGATGGCGGTTGTGCCTCAGGCCCCTGGTGTATGCTGTGCTTTTGTTGACCTAATGTCTAATTCTCAGGCTCTAATACTCCCAGGGCCAGGCCTGGTTTGTCCTTTCCAGCTCCTCCTGAGAAAGAGAAGTGGTCTTGCTTATGGGACATGGTTTATAGACACAGAGCTCATCTTACCTTCAATCCTGGGCTGGAGCTGGCCACCAGAAATCTTGCCTTCAGAGTAGCATTTGAATGCTGAGCCCCTAGCTTTTTTTTTTTTCTTAAGACTTTATTTTTCCATTTGAAAGAGAGAGTGAGGGAGCACAGCAGAAGCAGGGGAGGAGCAGGGGGAGGAACAGAGGGAGGAACAGGGGGAGGAGCAGACTTGCCACTGAGCTGGGAGCCCCATGCAGGAATTGATCCTAGGACTTCAGGATCATGACCTGAGCCGAAGGCAGAAGCTTAACCCACTGAGCCACCCAAGCTTCCCTTAAAAAATAAAGTCTAAAAAAAAAAAAAAATTCAAAACAGGAAGATGAAATCTCTTATTGTAAAAATGTTATTGAAGACGGGGTGCCTGCGTGGTTCAGTCACCCAACTGAATCAACCGGCTCTTGATTTTAGCTCAGGTCATGATCTCAGGGTTGGGGAGATAGGGCCCTGCATTTGGCTCTGTGCTCAGTGTGGAGTCTGTCTCTCTCTCTTTGCCTCTTCCCCAACTCGCATGAGTGCAAGCTCGCTCTCTCTCTCAAATAAATAAACAAATAATTTAAAAAATGTTATTGAGGACACTATCCACTCTGTCACTAAAGACTTCTTTCATAAAGCCCGGTGAAAGATGTCTTTTGGAATCAAAGGACAGACCTCTGTTGCTGTAACAGTTCGTTAATATATCATTGTGTTTTTGAAAAACATTGAATGGTATAAAGAAGGCTTATGAGTTTCTTAAGTAACAAAATCAAAACTCAACCCCATGCTTGCTAAGACTGCAATGCTGAAAGGTGTAGATATGAAAGAGGCAAGACAGAAGGTGAACAGCTTTGTGAGGTTTAACTGACGACAAGTTTGTTTGTTTGTTTGTTTTCCCTTTATTATTGTCCATTTGGTGTTACGGAGACATCATTCACATTCCATAACATTTTCCCTCTTCCTGAAAAAGTTTTAACTTTGTTTTCTTGCCTCCTTTTACTTTTCCTGACTTCAACCTGAATGTGTAGGACTTGGCTGATTAGAAAAAGGAGAAGTGGGGCACCTGGGTGGCTCAGTGGGTTAAAGCCTCTGCCTTCAGCTCAGGTTATGATCCCAGGATCCTGGGATAGAGCCCCACCCTGCATCCGGCTCTCTTCTCAGCAGGGAACATGCTTCCCTTCCACTCTCCCTGCCTGCCTTGCTGCCTACTTGGGATCTCTGTCTGTCAAATAAATAAATAAAATCTTTAAAAAAGGGGGAGGAGTATTGGGTGCCTGGGTGGCTCAGTGGGTTAAGCCGCTGCCTTCGGCTCAGGTCATGATCTCAGGGTCCTGGGATTGAGTCCTGCATCGGGCTCTCTGCTCCGCGGGGAGCCTGCTTCCTCCTCTCTCTCTCTCTGCCTGCCTCTCTGCCTACTTGTGATCTCTCTCTGTCAAATAAAAAATTTAAAAAAAAGGGGGGGTAGTATTAAAAAATACCATTGTAACAGGAGATGGGGGGCAAAGGATCCCAATCTCAGGAACTTGGGGAGAAAGTGTCATTTTCTTATTTAAAAAAATACAGAAAAATAGTTTAGCTTTTGGAAAAACCTGTGTCCCTCAGAACCACAGGCTGCATCAGATAATAGATGGGTGACTGACTGGCGCCCACTGGGAGCTCAGCTCTGGAAAGAGTGGCTGCCCCCCACCCCACCCCAGTGTTTGTCTCCTCCTCTGTGCTGACTCACAGTCTTATCTAGATTGACCTGACCCTAATTTCCTATTTCTCTGTAATGCCAGCTCTGCTGCCTTCTAGCAAACTCAACTCCCCTGTGTCCAGTCTTCTTCTTCTTTTTTTAAAAAAGATTTTATTTATTTATTTGACAGACAGAGATCGCCCCCCCCCCCTCTTCAAGTAGGCAGAGAGGCAGGCAGAAAGAGAGGAGGAAGCAGGCTCCCCGTCAAGCAGAGAGCCTGATGCGGGGCTTGATCCCAGGACCCTGGGATCATGACCTGAGCCGAAGGGAGAGGCTTTAACCCAATGAGCCACCCAGGCGCCCCCCCCCTTTTTTTTAAAGATTTTATTTATTTATTTGACAGAGAGAGGTCACAAATAGGCAGAGAGGCAGGCAGAGATAGAGGTGGAAGCAGGCTCACCGCTGAGCAGAGAGCCGGATGTGGGGCTCGATCCCAGGACCCTGAGATCATGACCTGAGCCGAAGGCAGAGGCTTAACCCACTGAGACACCCAAGCGCTCCTGTGCCCAGTCTTCTTATCTGTAAAGTGGAGATGACAGCAGCCCCTGCCTCTCAGGATCTCCGGGCGGGTGAGATGGATAGATACACCTCAAGCATCTATCGGAGGCCCTAGCCAGTGTCATATGCATGTCAGCCCTGGCTGTGGAATGAGTTGGGGGAACAGAAACAAGCCGAGGGCATCCTGGGGGAGGCTGAAGGAGGGCATCGCTGGGAGGAGTGGCAGTGTTCCTGGCCGCCCACGCCAGGAAGGGCTGACTTTGGCATCCCCCCTACCCCCAACCCCCTGAAGACCTCGGTGCGGGAAGCGCAGGTTCTGGTCTTCAGGCTGAGTGGGCTCCCAGGGGGTCACAGAGGACATCTTTCCTAACCCCCATCATCAGACTCCCTCTCCCACTGCCTCTAACTCATCCCGTGAGCCAGCAAACACAGGATCTGCACTGCTTCTAACCCTCTCCGTGGTCAGCAAGCACTTCCCCGAGTCTATCTAGGGTCTTTCCTCTGCTGCTTGCCCCCGTCTCCGCCCTGGATGCCTGGACGAGGCCCATTTACCTGAGCCCATCCAGCTCCGTTTGCAGCCGTGTCCGTTCAATGACCAGTCCCACGGTGTTGGCAAACCTCTGTGGAGAGTGGGGTACCCCGGCGGGAAGCAGGAATATCTGCAGTGGGGGAGACAAGGTGTCGCAAGGCAGCAACCCCCTCTGGAGACCTGGGCGCCCCCCCTGTAATGGCCTCCCCCGCTGGCCCATGGGGTCCAGCAACGCCCCCCCCCCCTCTTCAAGCCTCCAGCCCAGAGCGGAGGCCTTGCTGAAGATGGGCAGCTCACAGGAGGAAGAGCCCAAGGTCTGGGAAGGGAGGCAGGACAAGGCAGGGAGGACACACTCCCAAAGCCAGAGCTCCCAAAGCCAGCACAAGAGGACCTTGGGTTCCTGCTCCTTGGAGCCCCGGCTCACCTCTCCCTGCCGAATGGTCACAGCCCGGTGTTTCCCTCGCTCCAGGACCTGGAGAACCATGTCGCCCTCTAGCTGGTAGAACACCTATGGGACAGGACAGCAGTCAGGCTCTGTCCCTGCCTCCTTCCTCTTCCAGGTGCTTGGCCTGAGTTCTGATCTGAACACCCGAGAAACTTCCTGAAGGCCTTTATGAGCAGTTCTGTCACTCCAGCTTTGAGGCCTCAGCCTCCCCTGACACGTGCTACAGACTGGAGCGCTGGGGCCGCCAGACGAACTATATCCCAGCTCAGGCAGATGTTAAATTGAATCTGGCCTCCAAGGCCTTACAGGGGCACAAACCCACTTCTAGTCAAATTCCTCCCAGCCACCTGAGTATCTGTCTTTCCTGAGAGGGACCACCTACCTGCTCGGGCCAGCCCTCCTCATCTGTCAGCCACCAGCTGAGTCACTGCTTGGCCTGGGCCCCTCAGTGGACAGACACCCATCCACACTACCAGAGAAGCTTGGAGAGGCCCAAAAGTGGGGTGTGGGGCAGAGACGCTCGGGGCCAAGGGAAGGAAAGAGGGAATGAGACAGGAAAGGTGGGCACTGACACCAGGGCTAACAGAGTGGAAGCCTCTGGAAGGCAAGCGGAGGGGCCTACGGTTGACTGAGGCAAGCAGAGAAAGCTGAAACCAGTCCAGTGTACCACTGTGCTCAGTGGCCATCCCTATCCAACCTGGTCTTCTCTCTGTGGCTTTGGATATTCCTGCTGATTTTTGCCACAGAGGAAAACGGTCTCCCGTGAGGTGCAGTGAGAATCTCCCGTGAGGTGCAGTGAGGGGTTATCTGGCCTGTTCTGGGAGGCTGCTCCCTGTTGGCCTGGGGTCCTCACTCCCCTGCCTTGCCCCCTTCGCCCCCAACCAGGTGCTCTGTAAATATTTGTTGAGTGAGTGATTCTCCTATGCTTCCTCCAGGCCCTGGCTGTGGCTGGGAGACCTGGGGTGGGGGTGGAGACTGGTGACTGTGGCTGGGAGGCCTGGGGTGGCAGTGGAGGCTGGACTCTGGACCTTGAACCCTTGCATCAGGCCCCCCATGATCATCTTTTGTCACCAGAGATCCTGAAAGCTGGAAATCCACCAATGTCCCTCCTTCAAGGGGCCCATCTTTTTCTTTTTAATCCTACTTTTGTTTATTTACCTTGGGCTAGGGGAAAGTACAGAGATGGTTCAAAATTCGAGGTACAAGAGGGTATTCAGTGCAAATTACCCCACCCACCCTCCCCCTCCATCAAACAGCCCCTAGGAACTCCTGTGTCTTGGGCCCTCTAGATAAGGAGGGAGCCTCTCCGTCCCAAACATCTCCGGAGAACTCAACTCTGGAGACTAGAGTAGAGCACCCAGGTCCCTGTCAGCATTTGGGTCTCATTTGGGAGGCCAGTCTTCCATATTCATATTTGAGGGGGAGGGAACCAAGCCATCGCACCTGGCACAGGATGCCCAAGGAATGATATGCAGCAGCTGGAGCCTCCCTCTCATACCCACAGAGCCTGGGCTCTTTCCTAGGGCCTCCCCCACAGAGCTGGAGGACGGAGCCATCCCTGTGCACCCACAATGTGCAGGCAGCCGTTCTGCCCTGGAAGAACGCCCCTGGCCACCCCCCACCCCCCACCCCTCCTGTCCACCGGCTCTGGCTCTTGCTTGGGCAGTTCCCCCTCCTCCAAGGCTATTAAAGAAGTGGGCAGTAGCAGGCGTACCTCCTCACCCTCCTCGATGTGGTAGTCCTTCCTGATGTTGGGGCCCCCAACAAACATGACTTTGAGCTGCTCCTGGTGCCTGCAATAGACAAAGGGGAAGAGGTCCTGAACCAGCTCAAGGGACAGGACAGGAGGGGTGCAGGGGCCCATGGGGGGCCTGGAAGGAGACTGGCTACACTTGGGAGAGGTGACAGGGTTGTTTCTGTATCGTTGTCCCTACAGTCTTTACATTTCCTCCCTTCCCCTCTCATCTCAGTATAGTTGTGCCCATCCAAGTGTGTGTGCGCGTGCGTGTGTGTGTGTGTCTGAGACTATTTGTATACCTGTAGACTCTTTTTGTACCTGTATCTCAGTGGATTTGTGTGTGTGTCCCCAACATCCTCTGACCTAGTAGTGGGGGACTTACCGCTTCATCAACCAGGATCCCTGGTCCTGTTCAAGGTCTCCAATTACTTTTTTTTTTTTTTTTTTAGATTTTATTTATTTATTTGACAGACAGAGATCACAAGTAGGCAGAGAGGCAGGCAGAGAGGGGAAGAAGCAGGCTCCCTGCTAAGCAGAAAGCCCAATGCGGGCCTTGATCCCAGGACCCTGGGATCATGACCTGAGCTGAAGGCAGAGGCTTTAACCCACTGAGCCACCCAGGCGCCCCCATATGGAAAGTTCTTGAATGAGCCCACTCCAGAACTATTTCCAGCCATTAGCTGGAGTACCTCAGCCAGACCATGTCCCTCTTCTTCTGCTCACCCCTCCCCACTACAGTTTCACGTAACCCCCTCACCCCCAAATTCATATGTTGATGTCCTACCCCCAGGACCTCAGAATGTGATCCAATTTGGAAATCGGGTAATTGAAGACGTATGTAACTGGTTAAGCCACAGTGAAGTCACACTAATCCTTAGTAAAAGGGGAAATGTAGGGGAACCTGGGTGGTCCAGTGATAAGCGTCTGCCTTTGGCTCAGGTCATGATCCTGGGGTCCTGGGATGGAGCCCCGCATCAGGCTCCCTGTTCTACAGAGAGTTTGCTTCTCCCTCTCCCTCTGTACCACCCCCACTGTGCATGTTCTCTCTCTCACTCTCTCTCAAATAGATAAATAAAGAATTTTTTTTAAGGGGGGGGGTGGAATTTAGACCCAAACACACTGACAGGGAGAGTGCCCTGTGAAATGAGGACAGAGATCAGGTTGATGCAGCAGAAACCAAGGAAGGTCAAGATTGCCACCAAGCCCCCAGGAACTAGGAGAGGCCGGGGGCAGAGGGTCCTTGGCAGCCCTAGCCAACAGGGGGTGGGGGGCCACAGCTCTGTTCCGCCCCAAGGCCCATTATGCTGGCCTGCCTCCACTCCTTGTCTCTTTTTCTATGTATTGGCCTCCTCCTCTCACCCAAATGTTAGCTCCCCAAGGAAGGGACTGTCAGCTTGTTTTCTGCTGCCTCTCCAGTGTCCAGAACAGTGTCTGGCATGTACTGAGAGCTCAGCAAACACCTGCTGAATGAACAAAAGGCAGGGCCTGCATTTTGTGACCGTTATTATTGGGGCTGAGCCAGAGGCTTGGGTGGGGGGGCCTGGAGGCAGGGGCAGCCCGCACCACCCAGGCTGGTGGTGACAACGGTGGCCGCAGAGCAGTGGCCAGAGGGCTGGAGAGGAGCAGAGTGATTCGAGATGCGGTTGGGGCCCCTTGGGGGACCGAGAACCAGCTGCACAGGGATGAAGAGGAGGAAAGGGTGAGGGCCACAATAGTGGTAGAATACAGGAAGCTCTGGGATGGGAGTAGGGGTTTGGCTGTGACTGGTGGTGGCAGTGCCACACGGTGACCAAGGGTGTGGACTTGGGAGTCACACTCTTACATGGTCTGGAGTCTAGACCAGGACCCATGCTAGCTTGTGGGACACTGGGAGAGTCCCTATTAGATTCCCACCTTAAGCAGCTAGTGTGAGGACTAAGCCTCTGGCTTGTCAACGTGTGCCAGTACTGCTGTGTGGTTTGGGGTGCCAGGTCACCGGGAATGTTCTGCAGATATGACAATGTGAACCAGGAGCTGGGGAGCACACGAGGCCCAGCCATGGGGTAGAGGGCAGGGGAGGGAGGTGAAGGGGCCACGGAGGAGGCCCCAGGTCTGCTGGAGAAAGAATGGTGCGGAACACTACTGGCCCTGCTGGGTGCTGTGGGCAGTGGTGGCTAGGTGCCTCCTGGTGGGAGTGTGTATGCACACTTGTAAGGAGGGGCCTGGGGAAGGCACAAAATCGAGATCCTCCCGCAGGAGGTGATCTTCCGACTTGACACTCTAGCGTCAGGTTCTATTGCAATTCTGGGGCATCATTAAAACCAGAGTCCCCAGACTTCTGAGAATCACTGGGGGTGGGGTGGGGTGGGGTGGGAGAGCTATTTCTAAGTCCTGGGGACAGGGCGGTGACCTGCCATCTGTATCTCCACTAGTCTCAGTCACCCAACCATCTTCAGAAATAAAGGTCAAAATCTCCAGGGCAGAGTCTCGAAAGAGGAACAAATGAGGGTGGGGGAATCCAGAACAGCCTGCCTTCCCCCTCCCCCGCCGAAGGCACAAGAGGATGGCAGGCCCCTTCTTCAAATTCCTGGGTGAAGGAGCTGGGGGCTGGAGGGTGAGGGGTGAGGGGTGCGGACGGAGGAAGGGAGGTGGGGGCAGAAGACAGGAGGAGGGCAGCGTGCGTGGGACTCACAGGAGCTTGTTGCAAACCGGGGGCAGGAAGGAGGCCCGGTTCTCTTCCACCCAAGTCTTCACCCTCACGGGACGCTCCATGGTAGCCCGGGAGCCGGCTCTGGAGCCTGTTGCCCTGGCGGGTGTAGAAGGGGTGCGGCTCCGCCCAGCCGCCCATTGGCCGCCTAGCGAATCCGCAACCCTGGGTGGGGGCAAAGGGCGAGGCAACGCCCCCCCGGCCCCCTGCCGCCCCCCGCCGCCCCCCGCCGCCCCCCGCCGCCCCCACGGCTGGGCAGTTGGCTGGGCTGCGGACCTCGAGGTAGCCCTTCCCGGACTTTGGTCCCGGGCTGCCCCTGATCAGCAGGGCGGCCTCCGCGCGCAGGAAGCGGTGGGCGGGATGGGGGCGCCCCTCCTCTCCGCGGGGTTCGGGCTCAGCGCCCCTGCACATGCTGGGGCTCCCCGCAAACGTGCGTGGTCCCCTGTCCCCAGACTCTGCGCCCTGCACCCCGGGTGAGGCTCCAGAAGACGGACTGCGATGAGAGGAAGGCGAGTTTGGAAATCAGAGCACGTGCGTATGAGGTGCTGGCCCTGGAGGGAAGCCTCAGTGTCCTCATGCGAGAAATGGGAATGTCTACACAGCCATCCCAGGGTTGCACAGCGGCCGCCATCGGCCCCCAGATGGCTGTCAGTTCCTATCCGCGGAAGAGGACGGCGGTCAGGCGGGTGTCCCCAGGTTTAGCGAGGGTCGCTCGCCTGGCTCCGCCTCGGAGGGGACGGAGCACGACACGGGGACCCTGGCCCTCGCCTCCATTCGCAGGGGGCAGAGCACCGACGACGAAGCGCCCAGCGCTGTCTGAGCTCCTGACGTGTCTTAAGGACCTACTCAAGTCACACGACACTTGGGTGAGAGTTTTACCGACGAAGAACCAAGCACTCGGTATGCCAGCCCTCGGGGTTCCGGGGGTGAGGCGGGCTGCCACGCCTGTGCCCGCGCTTCCAGCCGGGTTACCTTGGGGTGAGTGGGGGCGACTGTGAAATCGGAGAACCGGGTGGGGGCGCGGAGGAGGGCAAGACTACCCGACACCTGTTTTCTTCTCTTCCTTCCGGACTCAGAATTCTTAGGAAAAATGTGGGTGTGTTGTTGGAGGAGGGTCGGCTGGGGAGAAGGTAAACAGCTCGGGCTCTGACGCTGGAATCCAGACCACAGAGCTTGAGAAATTCAGCTCCTCCAACTCCTGCCCTCCCAGTCCCTCTTTCCCCTTCCCCGCTGCCCGGGGTGGGCTGGTTTTCTCAGCGCCTTCCCACACACAAACCCGCGCCCCCTCGCTCCCCCCACAACCCTGGGCAAGTCAGAATCCAGTCAGAGAGGCGAGAAGATTGCCACCCACCTCTGCTAGGACGACCCTCCTGTTTCCTCTCCACCCCCACCTCTATCCCCCCTTTCGCCAGGCTTTCGTTTTCTTTTTCCTTATTTATTTCCGACTTTTTTTGCGGAGTATTTCTTTCTGGAATATTGTTTGGCACCAAAACAACTCAAACCATATTCTTTGTAAGTAATCTAGAGGAGAGGTAAACAGCGACTGGTGAAGGAACAAAGATCCTGCAGTAGCCTCCTCTGCCCTGGTGCCTTGCTCTGGCCTCCCCTGGATGGCAGTGACCCCCCTAAGTCACTCAGTTCAGTAGATGCTTGGAGGTTTTGGTGAACCTGAATGGTGAGAACTGTCAGATCCCTATTATCTTGCCATACCCAGAACCCATTGGTTCAGCCAATCCCTTTCCCTGAGCTTCTGGGTCTGTCTTTGCCTCCCTGACTCTCCCCTTTCCCCGCACTTTGATGTAATTCAGCAAGTATTTAAGAGCAGATAGCTTTAGATGAGTAAGAGGGCTAGGTTATGAACTGGACTGGCTACTTGGAAATCTCTGCTTTGGTCCTGCTATCTCTTGAATTATTTAGAAGTCTGTTTTGAAATTTCTAGACTTATGGTCTGTTTATTTTTGTTGTTGGTGTTGTTTGGCTATCATTGTGTTTTTCATTTCTAATTTTATTGCACTTTGGTAAGTGAAGATGGTCTGAGTATTATTTTTGGGTGGAGGGATATATTAATCCCTGAGACTTTGGTCGACTTTGTGAATGTGTATTCTTTCAGAATGTAGTTCTAAATGTTTCTGTTAGATCAACCTGCGCTGTCTCCCAAATTATTGTTATTGTTATTTGAGAGAGAGAGCAACTGAGCAGGGTGGTGGGTACAGAGGGAGAGGGAGAGAGAATCTTAGGCTCCCTGCCCAGCATGAAGCCAAGTGCAGGGCTCAATTTTATGACCCTGAGATCATGACCTGAGCCAAAATTAAGAGATGGTTGCTTAACCACCTGAGCGGACCAGATGCCCCATCATTATTCTGATCTTAAAAAACTGATTAATATCTTGGTTTCTGAGAGTAATATGTTTTTGAGTCTCCACTGTAATTTTTGGTCAGTTTCTCCCTATTCTTTGAGCAGATTTCATTTTACATATTTTAAGTCTACATTTGCCGCTTCCAGTCGGCGACGGCGATGAGAGAAGAATTAGGCACAAACAAGTCAGCTGCAAAAGACTGGGAGCAGGGGACAACGGTCGAAAAAGACTGCTGCCCCGAGCAACTCCACAGTCTCACTTTTATTAGATAGAAAACAATAGCCAACAGAAGGATTGATGAAGGTCACACATTAGTCACGTCTTGCAGGTCAGCAAGGCTGAGGGTAATGTTTATAGTTAACCAAGCACATTCAAAGGACTCATCTAACAACGAGCACTTCTGGGAAGAGAAAGGAACGATCATGAAAAAGGGAAGCAGGCGGTTTTCGTTCCACCCTGAGCTGACCGGGCGTGCTCGGCTTTCCTGAAGCAGGCGGCGTTCCGCCCTGAGCGAGCCGGGCATCCCCAGCTATCCCCAGCTGCCCAGCTTCACGGTCGTACATCGTCCTTCTCCCCAAAGACCTGTTGTCAGTATCAGTGTTTCTTAAGGCCATGTCTAAATGTGCTTGGCAACTAGTAAAATCCTCCAGGGGTTATAGTTTAAGTAACAAATTGTTCCGAGGGGCAGCAGCATACATTGTTAGATGTAAAAAGCCTCATGACTATTTTACCTTCTTGTTATAGTGTCTCTTGATCAATATGAGCTATTTCTTCTTTGGTTCTTTTCATCTTGACTTTGACACCAATATTGCTATACCTTTGTGTGTTTGTTTATTTTCCAGGTGTTGTAAGTTGATCAAAAAGATGCCACGGGGTTCCTGGCTGGCTCAGTTAGTAGAGCATGCGGCTCTTGAGTTCAGGGTTGTGAATTTGAGCCCCACGTTGGTGGTAGAGATGACCTGAAAATAAAAGCTTAAAAAAAAAAAAAGTCACAATAACTCCTCTTCTCAAATCCATACACTTTGCAGTGTGACTTTGCCACTCGTCCCATCAAAGGTGAGTGTGTTTCCACAACCATGGCACATAGCTGGAGTTTGAAAATCTCCACTCTGAGAGCCCCTGTTTTTGAAAAAGAGATCAAGTCTTTCATGTTTCTGTAACTATTGCTATGTTAATACATACTCCTAACATCTTATTACCTCTTTTCTAATTGGCACGCTGTGTTAGTTCCCTATTGCTGTTAAGACAAATTACTACAAACTTAGCAGGGCTTACAATGACGTTTGTTATACTTCTGTCTGTCAGAAGTCTGAATGGGTCTTTCTGGCTAAAGTATTGTCTTCTGGGGGCTCGAGGAAAGAACCTGTTTTTCTTGTGTTTCCCAGCTTCTAGAAGCCACCTGCGTTCTTTAGGTCAAGTCCCTTCCTCCATCGCTTAAGGGCACCCCTCTTTATCACACCTCTCTCCTGCCTCCCTCTTTCCCTTATACTAACATTTGTGATTACATTGGGCCCATCTCTAATCAGGATATCCTTTCCTCTCTAATCTCTTAGTATAATCACACAGCACAAGTCCCTTTTATCATGTTAGTGTGACATAGTCACAGATTCTGGGGATTAGGACATGGAGGTCTTTGGAAAGGGGAGTGGATGGGCGGGCGCGGCATTATTCTGTCTACACACATCCCTCCTCCTTGTTTTCTTCTTTTTTTTCCTCCCTCTTTATTTCCGAGCCAGGATGCTCATGGCTATGAGTAACAGAAACCCCAGTTAAACAGTGGCTTAACCAATAGAAAGTTACAGGCTCGTTTACCTGGATATCTGATGGGAAAATGGTCCCTGATGGGACCAACCGTGTCATCATGGACTCTGATTCTTCCCATCCTCCAGATCTGCTATCTGCAGCATCAGCTTTATCCCAAGGCTGCTTCTTTGAGGGGTCAAGGGATGTAAAGTATCCGTAGCTTTTTCCTGTAGACCAGGGGTTCCTGACCTTGACACCCCTGATTTTGGGGGCTGAATGGTTTTTGCAGGAGGCTGTCCTTTGCATTCTAGGATATTTAGCACATCCATGGTTCCTCTCCCTTGGATGCCAGAGTTCTTTTCCATTTGGGACAATTGAAAATGTCTCCAGACATTGCCCAATGTCTGTGGGGGTCAAAATTGTTCCCCAGGGGATTCCTGGGTGGCTCAGCAGTTAAGCATCTGCCTTTGGCTCAGGTCATGATTCCAGCATCCTGGGATCGAGTCCCACATCAGGCTCCTTGCTTGGCTGGGAGCCTGCTTCTTCCTCTGCCTCTGCCTGCCACTCTGTCTGCCTGTGTTCTCTCTCTCTCTCTCTCTGACAAATACATAGATAAAATCTTAATAAAAAAAATTGCTCACCAGGTGAGAACTGGGTGCGTTTACTGGCAATTTAAGGCTCACATGACCATACCCGAACCAGTTATTGGGGCAAAGAGAGTGGGCCAATCTGATTTAGTCAAATTAAGATTTGTACTTGAAGCTGGAGGTGGGGTCGGTTTCCCCCAAAGTCTGTGGCCACGGAGAAGGAGTGAGATCCTTACACAAAACCCTGGCTCATGACTGGGAGGTAGGAAATGTTGTCTGGGAGGTAGCTAGTCATGTCCAGTATACCTGGCTTTTGATTACATTTTCTTTGATCCATTTTTCCTGCTGTATTCTATTCCCATGTGTCTAGGGGTTATTCTCTAAATATATGCATCTATTTAAATTTGTACATTTCTAATAATGTGTATTGTTAAACAACATCTATATCCAGCCCTAGAACTTAAAGCAAGAACAAAGGAATCTGGGCAAGCTTTAGCTTCCTTCTGGAATCCCCTACTGACAATTTCCATATTGATTTTGTTTAGATTATTATTTAAAAATTTTATATGGGCAATACTTAGATATCTTCATATGTTTCCCTAATGTATTAACTTGCAATTACTTTTTTTTTTTTTAAGATTTTATTTATTTACTTGACAGGCAGAGAGATCACAAGTAGGCAGAGAGGCAGGCAGAGAGAGTGGGTGGAAGCAGGCTCCCTGCTGAGCAGAGAGCGGATGTGGGGCTTGATTCCAGGACCCTGAGATCACGACCTGAGCCGAAGGCAGAGGCTTTAACCCACTGAGCCTCCCAGGCGCCCCTAACATGTAATTACTTCTTATATTCCATACATTTTGGGGGAATTATTCTGTGAGTCTGTGTGTGTCTTTCTTCGGATCCTGGAAATTCTTGGTTTTTATAAAAAAAAATTGTTTCTCATCTATTCTATTATCTACTTCTAAAAAAATTTTTTTTTTGATGGTTGCTAGAATTTTTAGATCTTATCGCATGTCATTGAACTTTCCTTTCTTTTCCCCATCTCCCTTTGCCGTGCCTTCTGGGACTATTCTTCAGCCTCATCTTCCAGCTTATCATTTTTCCATTGAGTTCAAGTCTTCTACGGTTCAGCCCATCTGATGAAGTCCCAGAACCTAAGTCAGGTTCGGTGGGGTGAGGAGGTTTGGAGCCGAGGACTAAAGAAAGAATTCTTAAGACGTCGTTGGTGCAAAAGGTGATTTATTAGAGCACGGGGACAGGGCCCGTGGGCAGGCGAAGATGCGGCTGCCCCGGGTTGTGAGGAGTGGCTGGTTATATACATAGGAGTTGGGTAAGTGAGGATAAAGGGGTGTTCAGAGGGACTATTGGGGCAAAGAATACTATCAGGATATTGAAGGCCTGGTTACTATCAAGTAAAGACAATTGAGATTCTCCTGGTGGAATGTTACATTCCTGCTATCAAGCATCCTTGTTAATGAGATTTAGGTTTAGAAGAAATTTAACTTTATTTACTTTTCCTTCTACCTCCGCCTCCTTTGGTTTTTTATGGAGGGGAGGGTGGTTCAGCCAGCCTCCTGCTTCCTCATCACATCTACTGGGTTTTAAATGTCAGTGGTATCATATTTTTATTTATAAAGACTTTAATTGGCATCCTCCTACAACTGGTTATCTTCATTTCATGGATGTAATACTCACCCTTATTTCTTTGAGGAAACTGTTGTCAGGTGTGAACTCTCTATCAGTGAAGGTAATATTAGTTGCTGTAACAGGTAAAGCCCACCCTAGAGTCAGTGGCTTAACACAATGACGGTTCATTCCTCATTCCTATGAGGCTCAGCCAGGGAGGCCGTTCTACCCCACACATTTGTGGATCTGATTTGACAGAAGTTGACACAGGACCTTGCCTCCTTCATCAGGTAGCTGCTTCTCCATTTACAGGTTAGAAGGTTGAAGCTGAGAGTCTTAACTTGGGCCCCCCAAGGTGCACAGCTAGTAAGTAGAGGCACCTGAATATAAAGAACTGGCATCAAGCCCCGTGCTTTTTCTCCCCTGTATAGTCTTTCTTTAAGATTTTACTTATTTAGAGAGAGAGAGCGCGCACGCATGAATGGGGGGGAAGGAGAAGAAGACTCCCCACTTCTTAAAGAGTTCTGCCTCTGATCCACTCCAGAGGGGATGGGGTATGGTGATGTTGGGGGGATTTGGTTCTAAAACTAGTAAGGCAAAAGTTGCATATAGGTAAAATCAAATTAGAGTATTTTTTATATCCCTTATAAAGCACAGTATGCGGTAATTCTTAGACATGAAAGCTTGGGAACCACTTAGCTAGAACCACCAAAGGGAGTCACAGAAGGAAAATCAATATGGCAGATGCTTGGACCTTTAGTCTCTTCTGCTCTTAAGATAACCCCTGTCTTTCTGAGTGAACAGAGGGTGGGTTGTTCTCAAACCGTTCCTGTTTGCCTGCAGGGTTACTCCATTCTTTGTGATAATGAAGCCCTTTGTGCCAGTAATTTAGTTATTGTCTCCCAGCTCGAAAAGCATGGTTTATATTCTGCATTGTGTTGCCAACTCCACTGAAGCTTCCCCGCTGGTTCTACTGGGCCCTGCCAGTTGAGGTACTGGAGGGAGTCTGCGACGATGGGGCTGGGTTGTGTAAGGGGCTGGCTCCTCCCTTCTTGTTTTCTATTGTTGCCCTGCCTCCCTGTGGCTCCTGGGTGCTTCCCTTAGCTTCCCTGTCCTGTCCTCTGCAACTTGCAGTTTCCCTGTTCTTGCAGAATCAGCTTTAATATGACCCCATCAGAGATGTCAGCGAAGCTGGTGTGCCCCTTTGGAGGTCAGAGTGTCAATTCTGCACAAGTCCTCCCCGACCTGCCAAGTTTTTGTAATTGTTTCTTCTTTGGTTCCCCTCAGCCCTAGGGGTGGTAGCTGCTGCTTCCAGCTTCTATGGCTTCTATGGTGGTGTCTGATACTGCAGAACTTTCTTTTCTTTTTTTTTTTTTTAAAGATTTTATTTATTTATTTGACAGAGATCACAAGTAGGCATAGAGGCATAGAGGCAGGCAGAGAGAGAGAGAGGAGGAAGCAAGCTCCCCGCCAAGCAGAGAGCCCGATGTGGGACTCGATCCCAGGACTCTGAGATCATGACCTGAGCCGAAGGCAGCAGCTCAACTCACTGAGCCACCCAGGCGCCCTCTTTTCTTTTTTTTTTTTTTTAATATTTTATTTATTTATTTGACAGAGAGAAAGAGAGAGAGTGTCACCAGAGAGAGGGGGGAAGCAGGCTCCCCGCTGACCCGCTGAGCGGAGAGCCTGATGCGGGGCTCAATCCCAGGACCCTGAGATCATGACCTGAGCCAAAGGCAGAGGCCACTGAGCCACCCAGGCGACCCCTGCAGAACGCTTTCTTTTTTTTGGCTTTTCAGTTACTTAGTTAACAGTTCTCTGTAATAGGCTCTTTGTTAAGTAACTGACTTGGTTTCTGTCTACCAACTGGTATATTTTTATATGCTTAATTTTACATATTAAAAAAATTACTTGGGGCACCTGGGTGACTCACTTGGTTAGGCATCCAACCCTTGATTTTGGCCCAGGTCATGATCTTAGGGTCATGAGATCGAACCCTGCCCTGGGCTCTGCACTGTGTGAAGCCTGCTTAAGATTCTCTCTTCCTCTGCCCCTGCTTTTTGTTTATGGTTGTGATTTGTAACCCAGGGAGGGTTAGGTCTTAAAATTAGGGCATCAAATAATAAAAGTGGTTGGCCCTCCCATATATTGCCTCTAATATGATCATAGTTGGCTGTTGGCCCTGGGATGGAGCCGTCTGTGACCTCTGCTGATACCCTACCAGATAGTGCAGGGCAGGTTAGGAGAAAGCCCTTTGTCTGCACTGTGGTTACTATTTGCTTTCCAGAGCTCTGTAAATAGAACAGGAAGCTTATGTCTCCCTGCTCCTCAGAGGTGGGAGATCCTTGGGGATATACTCATACTCATAGGCTAGCTCTGCTTTCAGTTTAGCTTATATATCTGTTCCATTTCCATTTTCTCTGGCTCCAGGGCCAGTGGGCTCTCCCCTACTCTTTCTTCCCTCCTCCCTCCCATGAAGACAGTCTACAGCTTCTCTTTGCCAGGGGCCACTGAATGCTCCCTCCCTTCAAATCACTGGTAGACACTCCCCACCACCTCAACCCTCCACCTCCCAAAAGCCTGTGGCATTCCCTTAATTTTTCCTGGCATGGGTCCTACATGCTTTGGGTGAGAGTGGGGACCCTTAAGAATTCTAGGACACTGTAGACAGTGGCCAACCTAGGCATTTCTTGTAGTACATGTGTCCTGGAGGAATTCACACCTGCTACCCACAGAGGAAGAAACTGAGAAATAATCAGTGACTCCTACAACTTAATAGAATAGACCCAAACCACGCCCTCCAAAAAAGCCAACAGAGTGATGGGTGAAAGATTTGAACAAACATTTCACAAATAGCCAATAGGTATGATGAGGGAGCAGGAGACTGCCTGAAGACAAAGCAAAAGCTGGCGCCTTGCACCCCCCTCTCCATCCGCTCCCCCTCAGTCACATGTGTAGCATCTCTCAGGCAGCCCTGGTTCCATGAACAATAAGCAAATAGTTAACTTGCAGAGCTCACAATCCTGCTAGACAGGAGTCTCCCTTGGCTTACAAATGTCCTAAATCTCACTAACAAAGACGATTGATAGCAGGATTGTGACATCCCACCAAAAAGTCTCCCAACTATCTTAATGTTAATGGCTGGTCTAAAGACAACATTGATCCAGCAGTAGGCCTGGGACATCCTGGCACCTTGTAGGCCCTCTTTAGCATATGAAAACTCCGTTGAAACCTTCCTTCCCCTCCCCTTCCCCCCAACCGCAGGGTACATAACCTGCCATTCCTCACAACCCGGGGCAGCAGCTCTTCCTGCCCACGGGTCCTGTCCCCGTGCTTTAATAAACCACCATTTTGCACCAGAGATATCTCAAGAATTCTTTCTTGGTCATCGGCTCCAGACCTTAGCCCACCGAACCTCACCTAGGTTCTAGAACTTCATCAGGTACATCTAAAATGCTCAACACTGGGGCGCCTGGATGGCTCAATGGGTTGAGCCTCTGCCTTTGGCTCAGGTCCTGATCGCAGGGTCCTGAGATCACGCCCTGCATCAGACTCTGCTCTGCGGGGGAGCCTGCTTACCCCCCACCCCCCGCCTGCCTCTCTGCCTACTTGTCATCTCTCTCTCTCTATCAAATAAATAAAAATAAAATCTTTTAAAAAAATGTTCAACACCGCTAGTCGTCAAGGATATACAAATTAAATCTACAAAGAGATGCTATTACATACCTAGCAGAATGAATACAGTTAAAGACTAACAATATGAAGCACTGACAAGGATGTAGAGATTAGAAGATCCGACATCGCTGGTGAGAGTGTAAAATGGCACGACTACTTTGAAAATAAGGGTCTGGAAGTTTCTTATAAAATATAGAACTTCATCAAAGTTAAAAACTTTTGCTCATCAAAGCTCACTATCAAGAGAGGGAAAAGGCAACCCACAAAATGGAGAAAATATTTGCAAATCATATTATCAAGTAAAGGATTACTATCCATATGTAAAGAACTCTTAAAACTCAACAGGGGCAAAGGATTTGAAGACCATTCTCCAAGGATAAACAAATGGCCCATCAGCACATGAAAAGATGCTCAATACCACTGATTAAGGAAAAGCAGATCAAGACCATATGAGGTACTACCTAATGCCCATTGGAATAACTCTCACTAAAAAACACCCAAATAGGAAATCTGTATTTGTGGGGAAACTGAAACTCTTGTGCATTACTTGTGGGAATGTAAATGGTGCAGCTGCTGATAAAAACAGTATGGTAGTTTCTCAAAAAATTCAACAGAATTGGAATGCCTGGGTGGCTTAGTAGGTTAAGCATCTGCCTTCAGGTCAGATCATAATCTCAGGGTTCTGGGATTGAGTCCTGGGATCAAGCTCCAGGTTCTGGGATCGAGTGCTGGGAGAGAACTCTAGGACTGAGCCCCAGGATTGAATCCCAAATGGGGCTCCCTGCTCAGCGGTCTGCTTCTCCCTCTGCCCCTCCTCCCACTCATGCTTACACTCTCTCTCTGAAGTAAATAAAATATGTTTAAAAATTTAAACAGAATTATAATCCAGCAATTGCACTTCTGGGTGTAGATCTAAAAGTGAAAGCAGGAACTTGAACAGATACCTGTGCACTTCTGTTCATAGTAGTAGTATTTGCAGCAACCCAAAGGTGGAAGCGACCGAAGTTTCCATTGACTGAAGAATGGATAAAGAAAATGTGACCTAGGGACGCCTGGGTGGCTCAGTTGGTTAAGCAGCTGCCTTCGGCTCAGGTCATGATCCCAGCGTCCTCGGATCGAGTCCCACATCGGGCTCCTTGCTCCGCAGGGAGCCTGCTTCTCCCTCTGACTCTGCCTTCCACTCTGTCTGCCTGTGCTCACTTTCGCTCGCGCTCTCTCTCTGACAAATAAATAAAATCTTAAAAAAAAAAAAAAAAAACTTAAAAAAAAAAAAAAAGAAAATGTGACCTAGATACCACGTTTTATTTATATATATATAATCATATATATGATTATATATAATCATATAACATATCATATCATATATATGATTATATATAATATATTAATATATATGATATATATATCTATATATCTATCTATGATGGGATATTACACTAACAAAAGGAATGAAATTTTGACACATCCTGTAATACGGGTAAACCTTGAAAACATTATGCTAACTGAAATAAGCCAGACACCAAAGGACAAATTTTAAATTATTCCACTTATGAGATACCTAGAATAGTCAAGTTTGTAGAGATAGGAGGTAGAATAATGGTTGCTAGGGCCTGTGGAGAGGGGGAAGAGGTATTCTTTTTTTAACAGGCACAGATTTTCAGTTTAGGATAATGAAGAAGTTCTGGAGATGGATAGTGGTGATGGTTGTATAATGGTATAAATGTAATTAATGCCACTGAATTGTGCACTTAAAAATAGCTAAAATGGCAAATTTTATGTTTGTAAGTTTTGATATAAAAATTGCTTTTACGGGGTGCCTGGGTGGCTCATTTGGTTAAGTGTCTGCCTTTGGCTCAGGTCATGATCTTGGGGTCCTAGAATCGAGCCCCATGTCAGGCTCCCTGCTTAGCGGGGAGTCTATTTCTCCCTCTCCCTCTGCTGCTCCCCCAGCTTGTGCTCTCCTTCTGTCCGTGTCAAATGAATAAATAAAATCTTTTTTAAAAAGTTTTTTTAAAAATTCTTTTACAAAAACTATACATAATCCTACCCTATGATCCAGCAATTTCACTCCTGTATTTACCCGAAAGGAATGAAAACGAAAAGACGTGCACAAGAATGCTCTTGGCAGTTCTACTTATGAAAGCTCCAAGCCAGAAATAACCCAAGATGCCTATTTATTTATTATTCTTTCCAAGATGTCCATTAATAGGAGAATGGCAAAATCATGGGTTGTTAACCTTCCAAGTAAAAATTGCCAGTTTATTTTATCAGCAAAAAATGGGTTTATTCAGGAATAAAAGAGAATAGCAATCTGGGACAAACAAGCTGGGACAAAACCGGAGGCAAGTCTGGGGAACAAAGGAGAGGTACAAAGTTGCAAATTCAGAAACCATGACTGTGGATAAGAGTCTTGTCAGCTAGTAGTTCAGATAAAAGACTTTTGTGAATTCTGAAACTTCTAGCCCTTCAGAAATACTCACAGGATCACAATGTGGTTGTTTCTGAAAAGGTCATAATCAGAGGAGGTTTCCTCCTTTTGCAAGGGATTGGGAAACACAGACAAAGGGCATTTTCTTTCCCTAGCAGAGACAGAGAAGCAATGGACCTGATGCCTGGTCTGGACATCTTGGGAAAGCTGTCTGCTCAGATGTTATCTGTTTCAGTTCCCAGAAATCTTTACTTTTAGGTCATCAGACGGTGTGCAGGTGCAGCCAGGGTGCCGTGCTTTCTTCAGATATGTCATGCGGATCCAAGGGTCTAGTCCCTTATTTATGATGTACATGTGTATAGCAGTGCCAAGAGGGTGGGGATTAGGATCCCCGTGTGTTCTGGTATCCACGACAGTCACAGGTCATGGTCATTGATCCAGTATTATTGACAGTGCCCCTCTTGCTCTCAGAAACATCCCTGTTTGGAGGATGACTTACAGGATCATGTGCAAACTCTTGATGTATCTGAGGCAGTCTGGGTGTCAAGGGGCCACGATTCAGGGAGAAGAGAAGTGCCCTGAGGTAAGTGTGACACCAGGAGTGCAGTTCCTCCCTGATGAGTTGGCCCATAGGTAAGTGGGAGGGACAACGAGGAGGAAAAGCTGGGCAGAGAGTAGTACTTCTCAAGAGTAATATATGATTTAAAAAATACGTCTTGGGGTGGCTGGGTGGCTCAGTGGGTTAAAGCCTCTGCCTTCGGCTCGGGTGATGGTCCCAGGGTCCTGGGATCGAGCCCCACATCGGGCTCTCTGCTCTGTGGGGAGCCTGCTTCCTCCTCTCTCTGCCTGCCTCTCTGCCTAGTTGTGATCTCTCTCTGTCAAATAAATAAATAAAATAAATTAAAAAATTAAAAAATACTTCTGAGTCTAAAAGAGCATTAAAAAAAAAGAGAGATTTTATTTATTTACGTGACAGACAGAGAGAGAGAGCACACAAGCAGGGGGAAACAACAGGCAGAGAGAGACAGGGAAGCAGTCTCTCTGGATCAGGGAGCCCAATTAGGGGCTCGATCCCAGGGCCCTGGAATCATGACCTGAGCTGAAGGCAGAGCTTAACTGACTGAGCCACCCAGGCATCTCTAAAAGAGCTTTTTAAATAAATTTATAATAAAAAGTCTAAGTAATATGAAAAGCACAGCATCATAGTTAAAATGGCAGCTATTTTTCTATCTTAATGGTACATAAAATAATGTATATTTCCCAGTTTAGGGATCTTAGAGTTGTTAAATATGGTATATTTGTTCTCATGTAGGAGTGTCTCTAAAGAACAGATTCCTAGAACCTGCTGGGTCAGAGGATAAGTGCATTGGACAGATTCTGCTGGCCTGTCTTAGAAACAAAGAACAACAGTGTCTGATTCCCCCACTCTTACGAGCATTGGGTGTTAGCAGTCTTTTAAGTTTCTCCTCATCTGATGGGGTCTTACCAGATCTTCATTTCGGCTTCAGTCCAGTGTGAAGGGGTCTGTGTTTCCCCAAATTATCCTACCCCACTCCTGAGTGTAGTCGGTTCAGTCCGCATCACATTTCCCTGGAGGTTAGGCCTTGGGACCCACACATCTTTCTCCTCCTTGAGGGAAAATAGAGGGTCATTTCTCCCACGTGGTGCTGGAGAGGACTGTGGACTAAATAGCATAGGAGGGGATTTCAGATGCTGCCTGATCCCGGGGGTTCTAAAAGGCATTCGAGGTGGTGCACCCTGTTACAGATGGCAGTGGTATCTTTCAAACTTCTAGTTTGAAAAAAGTAATGAAAGTAATTCTTCAGACAGCCTCTTGCTCTGTGAACATGGGATCCCTCTGGGAGCCTCCCATGCATTTCCCAGCACCCACAGTGGCACCCGGGTGTGTGCATAGGACTCAGGTTCTCCCCTGGATCCTCTGTGGGTTTTGATTACTCTATGGCAACTTTTTTTAGTCCTATACTGGTTAATATATGCTCACAACAGAATGCTGGCTAAAAATATAAAATGTGAAAAGTTTGCTGAAATAAAGCAAATGAAGACCGTAACATGAAAATTCTACACGATGACTTAAGATGATCTTCATTCAATAGGTGTGCAAATTGCCTTCAGCTGATCAAAATGTTTATCTGGCTAGTCCTGATATCTCTTCCATGTCAGATACCAAAGCCAAAAAAGAGAAAATAGAGAGGCCATTCTATCCAATATAGTCTTTCATTATTAGAAATAAACATGAGCGAGACCCACTTCATATTATTTGTAGAATGATGTTTGCACAAAGCAGCCTGAACCCTTCTGTTTTATCTCATTGTTTGGACACAAAAACATGAAAGTAATAAAAATAGACTAGTTTTTTTTTAAGGTGCAAAAAGCACAAATCCCAAGCATTCATTTAGAAAAGCGGTTTTTGTCTATTTTTTTTTTTTTTAAGATTTTTATTTATCTATTTGATAGACAGAGAGAGATCACAAGAAGGCAGAGAGGCAGGGGGAAGCAGGCTCCCCGCTGAGCAGAGAGCCCGATGCGGGGCTTGATCCCAGGACCCTGAGATCATGACCTGAGCCGAAGACAGAGGCTTAAACCACTGAGCCACCCAGGCGCCCCTGTCTATTTTTGATACTGTCAAGAGTCATTAAATTTCATACACTAATACCAAATATGATCAATGTTCTTTTTTAAAGATTTTATTTATTTATTTGACAGACAGAGATCACAAGTAGGCAGAGCGGCAGGCAGAGAGAGAGGAGAAAGGAGGAAGCAGGCTCCTCATTGAGCAGAGAGCGCGATGCGGGGCTCGATCCCAGGATCCTGGGATCATGACCTGAGCTGAAGGCAGAGGCTTTAATCCACTGAGCTACCCAGGCGCCCCTGATCAATGTTCTTTTAAAAGTTATTTGTTAATAGCACTGTTGATGGGAATGCAAACTGGTGCAGCCACTCTGGAAAACACTGTGGAAGTTCCTCAAGAAAATATTAAAAATAGAGAGGTGGCAGTGGCGGCCGAGGAGGATTTGGACGAGGAGGTGGCCGCGGAGGCTTTAACAAAGGCCAGGACCAAGGACCTCCGGAACATGTAGTTTTATTAGGAGAGTTCCTGCATCACTGTGAAGATGACATAGTTTGTAAATGTACTGCAGATGAAAATAAGGTGCCTTATTTCAATGCTCCAGTTTATTTAGAGAACAAAGAACAGATTGGTAAAGTGAATGAAATATTTGGACAACTTAGAGATTTTTATTTTTCTGTTAAATTGTCAGAAAATATGAAGGCATCTTCCTTTAAAAAACTGCAGAAATTTTATATACACCCATATAAACTGTTACCACTGCAGAGGTTTTTACCTCGACCTCCAGGTGAGAAGGGCCCTCCAAGAGGTGGGTGGCAGGGGCGGTTGAGGAGGAGGAAGAGGCCGTGGTTTCAGAGGTGGAAGAGGAGGTGGAGGCTTCAGAGGAGGAAGGGGGATGGTGGTTTCAGAGGGAGAGGACATTAAGTAGAACAGTTGGCAGAGAAACTTTCTACATGAACTACTTCTATGGATCAGAAACTTGTTTCTTGAGCAAGTCTTGAAGAACTGGTCGTTTTCTGACAGTGGAATTAAAATGTCAATGCCATGCAAAAATGAGTGCAACAGAATAGGTGATTTTGCTCTAAAAGAGTATGAACAAATGTTATAATGTTTTGTACAATGCTTGGAACTCTGTGGGTTCTTAATAAACGGGCAGTTTCCATTTGAAGCATACTTGGAGTTTTTAAAATAAAATGTTTTATTCTTTAAGTTGTAACAGAGCAGCTGTGTTTATTAAAACAGGGCTATTTTTGAAGCTAAAAGGTACAACTAAGCTTAAACTCAGTGGATTTCAGATAGAAAAAATTATTTGTTTACATATGTAACTGATCTTTAAAAAAGTAGGTTAGTGGAACAGTACTTTAACGTTTTTTATAAATTAACACCCCCTTTCAAAATCTTTGCCTTTTGTTTGTGAAAACAATACCTTTTATTGCATTTCACTTGTGTATGTAAGAGTTACTAAAGCATTTTCTTTAATTATGATTAATAATTGATTAGCAAATTTTTGTTTTGATTATGAATCTATTAAAGTTGGAACAGCTCCGTTCACGTGAGAACTGAAGTTCAAGAAATTTCTGGAGACGTGTTCAGTTCTCATTCAACATAGAGGAATCTTGAAAGTTTTACTGAATGTTTTTGTTTTACATTTTAAAAGAAATTCTAAAGGTTTAAGATGTTATTTATCATTAAAAAAAGATGTTATTCATTATATAAAAAAAGAAAATATTAAAAATAAAACTACCCTACGATTCAGCAATTCACCACTCCGTACTTACCCAAAGAAAACAAAAATACTAATTCAAAGGTTTACATGCACTCTGATGTTTATAGCAGCAATAACTACAATAGCTAAATTATGGAAACAGGGCGCCTGGGTGGCTCAGTGGGTTAAGCCGCTGCCTTCGGCTCAGGTCATGATCTCAGGGTCTTGGGATAGAGTCCCGCATCAGGCTCTCTGCTCAGCAGGGAGCCTGCTTCCCTCTCTCTCTGTCTCTGCCTGCCTCTCCATCTACTTGTGATTTCTCTCTGTCAAATAAATAAATAAAATCTTTAAATTATGGAAACAGCCCAAATGTCTATCAACTGATGAATGGATAAAGAAGATACATGGTGTGTACAGACACACACACAAATATTACTCAGGCATAAACAAGAATGAAATTTTGCCATTTGCAATGACATGGCTGGAGCTAGAGAGTATTAGGCTAAGTGAAATAAGTCAGGCAGAGAAAGACAAATACCCATATGATTTCACTCATATGTGGAACTTAAGAAATAAAACAAATGAGCAAAGGGGAGGAAAAAAGGCGGGGGGGCAGAATCTTAACTACAGAGAACAAATTGATGGTTGCCAGAGGGGAGGCGGATGTGGGGATGGGTTAAAATAAGCGATGGGGTTTAAGGTTTGCACTTGCTTGATGAAAACCAGGTGTGGTATAGTGTTGAATCACTATCTTGTACACCTGAAACTAATATTACACTGTATTATGTTAACTAACTGGAATTTAAATAAAATTTTTAAAAATTTATTTGTTAACAAAGCACGATTTTCCCTTGCGTAAATAAAGTGAATGAAACATTCTGGACTACATGGTAAATGGAAATAGGTTTAGATTAGTCTTTATATTTTAGGCATTACTGGAGATTGTTTTAAAATTATACATATATCTAAAATAACTTTATTTTTAGAATTATTTACTTACTTTTTTAAAAAAGATTTTATTTGATAGAGACACAGCAAGAGAAGGAGCACAAGCAGGGAGAGTGGGAGAGGGAGAGGCAAGCCTCTCACCAAGCAGGGAGCCCAATGCGGGGCTCAATCCCAGGACCCTGGGATCATGACCTGAGCCGAAGGCAGATGCTTAATGACTGAGCCACCCAGGAGCCCCAATAACTTTATTTTTAAAGTGACTTATACACATCATGAAAATTATTATGTGATTCAGTAATCTCAAGATGTTGGCAAGTATATACACGATGAAAAGAGTTCTCCAGTCAAGATAGGCGAGAGAGCTCTTATTTGGTCTCGATCCCTCAGATTATAGATGAAGAAGCTGATGTCCAGAGAGGGTAAGAGATTTACTTAAGGTCACACAACCAGGAAGAGTCACAGCTCAGACTCTTAATTCATGGCTCTTTAAAGGCAGTCCATATGAATTGATTGAAGGTCTTAGGAGACTTCTTGCTGGAAAATTCTCTCTGGTAGCAGAGGTTCTGACACTGCGCAACGCCTTCTCCCCCCCCCCCCCCCCCAACATGTTCAGCATTGCCTTTAACCGGGTCCTTCCTTTTAGAGCCCTGTTTTCCTTGGGGACTAAGCTATTTTAGTTCTCCAAGTCTGTAGGGGATGCTGCCTTCCCCTCCCATGCAACCAGATGAGTTAATATCTCCACAACCAATGAAAGAGTAAATCCAGGATGGGAGGAGTGAGAGGGAAGTGGACCACCAGGGGCCAGCCTTGCTGCTCATGGTTCACCAGGTGCGTTCTACCTGAGGGACTTGGAGGAAGAGCAGGCTCTGGAGATGCTACTGGATTTGAGACGACACTATATATAGGTCCACCATTTACTTTCTTGTTCATCAGGAAATAACCCCTTTCAATTTAAAATTTAAAAATTTGGGGGGCCTGGCCAACTCCGTTGGTGTAGCATGCAAGTCTTGATCTCATGCTTTGAGTTCAAGCCTCACACTGGGTGTAGAGATTACTCAAAAATAAGATCTTAAAGAAAAATCAAACCTTTAAAAATAAACATAAAAATTTTAAGAAGTATTACCATCTCAGAGAAACCATGTGATGACATTAGCAGCCTGTTCCAACTTATTTGTTTTAAAGTCTCATTCTCTGCTGCCCTCGAAGTACCCTGCACTTGGCCAGGCATGCTCCAGGGAGCCCCAATCCTGGCGTGCTTGATGGGACCTTGCAGGGGTGTGTTGACCGTCCCCTTTTCTGAGTTCTTGCTCTGGGCTTATGTCTCTTACAGTTCAAAACTCTCTGGAGAGTCTCACTTACCTCTTTTTCTGGGTGGATAACCCAGTAGGCACAGGGCACTGAGCTTCCTAAAAACACCATCTTTGGGAGCCCCCCTGCCTTCCTGCTACTGTCTCCTCATTGCCTGATCAGTCTAATCAATTCTGCTTTTATTTCAAGGCTTTATACAATCCTGCTGCTTGATACTGTCACCGTAATGCAATCTGTTACTTTGAGCAGTCACCATCAAAGTGACCACATACAGGACATTTTTTTCTGCCTCCCATCACTTGCTCATAGCTGTTCCCCCAAACTATTATCATATTGTTCTGTTGTTCGCTCTCCTGGCTCTGGTCAACCAAACGGTGACCAACAGAGGTAGGGAAGCCCAGGAGCCTATGGAGAGAGGCAACCTGGAGGAAGACACTCAGTGTGGTGGGTAATTTGTGGAGTGGCCTGCAGCTAACCTCCCCTGGAGAGGCAGGTTCTGGGTGGTTACCAAGTGGGTACAGTAGGCACAGTGCCTAGAGCCCCCCAGAATGTTCACATTTTAAATTCTTCATAATCAGAAGAAAAAGTAAGTACGATAGTCATGTCGTCCCAATAAATCCAGCCTGGATTATATCTTTATTTTGCAGGAATAAAATACCATTAATTTTCTTTTCTTCTTCTTCTTCTTCTTTTTTTTAATGGAGGAGGGGGTCCACGAAGACAAAAGTGCCTGGGGCACTGGACAGTTACAATTTGGCCCAAGATAGAGTGTGACATTGCCTGGTTAAAAAAAAAAAAAAAGAAAAAAAAAAAAAGAAAAGAAAGAAAGAAAAAGAAAAAAAGAAAAAGAAATGGATATCCAGATATTTGTATGAACCCTCTTGATTTTAAATACCAGGAACTAGTTTTTTTAAAATTAAGCCAAACAAACATGTTGTGGCCCAACAAAACACGCGGGCTTAGCCGGCACTTTCTCGAAGGCCCGCGGCTTGACATGACTTCGGGGCCACGCCTTGTGCCTGCGCTCAGGACCGACGAGGGGCCCTCCGGGCTCCGGTGCTGAAGTCCCCGCCCTGTCCGGTCCCGGAGGCCCGGCCGGGGGAGGCCACCCTCGGTCCGCCTCCGGCCCCGGGCGCCGCCTGGCTGCTCCACTGGACGGCTCCGCGGACATCCAGAGCGACGCTGGGAGTATAGGCCCGGGCCTCTCGCTCGCTGGTCACGCGGGGCGCGGGCAGGGGGCGGCCGCCGGCTAAGTGCGGCCGGTGAGCCGAGGCCAGCCCGCTCTGCCCCACCGCTCGGCCCCACCCCTCGGCCCGCGTCACCACCGCACCGAGGCCCGCCTGCCGTCCGACTCCTCGCGCTCCCGGCTCCCCAGACGAAACTCCCGAAGGACGCCGAACGCGGCGGCCGAGGCTCCTCCTCCCGCGCTGCTTGGGGAGGCGGGCTGCGCTCTTCTCAACGCCCCAGCGACCAGCCCATCACGGCCCTGCCAACCGGCCCTTCATCCCCGGGCGAGACCCTCGCAGGACGCCCCGCTCAGTCTTCCGGGGGTCGCGGGGCAGAGGCAGGCGACGCGGGGCCGCGATTCAGTCCCGCGGAGCCCGGAACCGCCAGTGCGCATGCTCCTCCGAAGCCCGCACCGGGCCTGGGTGAACCCTGATAGAGCCATCGCGAGGCCGGCTAAGCGGAGCTCCAGTGGCGCAATCGGTTAGCGCGCGGTACTTATACAGCAGTACATGCAGAGCAATGCCGAGGTTGTGAGTTCGAGCCTCACCTGGAGCACGACCCTTTTGGACATCCGCGGCCCCCTTTTATCTCCTTACCCAAAGGAACCGGTTAGTCTCTCTTTAGCGTTCTCAGTTCCTGTCGCTGACTGCCTGCCTGCGCTTGTCGCTCCGCCGCTGGCAGGAAGCAGCTCGCCCCGGAGCTTCTTACCCGCTGTGCAAGCTACTTGTTGCACCCAGCCACTCGAATCCGGACCACTTCATAAGGCTTCCGCTACTTCTCTGCCCAGGCCTTTCCTTTACCCGCATCCAGTCCCCGGCCACAGTACCCGCTAGGTAGAAGAGAGATCCCGGCGCGCCGTACCGGTGGAGGGGCGCCGCCTGGGCTTAGACGTCGAAAACCTACCCGGTGTGCCCCAGCTCCCGGAGCCGGGACGAGGTCTGGCTTCCCGTCCACGGCCCCTAGCCCAGAGCCGCGTGGGGCGTGGCGCGGCGCAGCGCTCTGTAGGTGGCGGGTCGCCAGCCGGACGACCACTCCGGGGAGTTGCGGCCAAGGGGCTCAGCGCAGGGCGAAAGTGGAGCAGCTGCTCCCCTCCGTCCGAACTGCGGACACCCTGACACCGCGGGCCCTTCTCCCCTCTCCAGGCACACTGGCCTCCCTGGGCCGACGCACAGAGTTTGGGAAATGTGCGCGGGGCGTTTTCCTCTCCCCATCTTGCGCCTCCTCTCCCCGGGGTCGGTGTGCGGTGGTGCCAGTCGCCAGTGGACCCGGGAGCAGACGTTTTCTAGTGATGCCGAGTGGCGGCTGTCCTTTCACGCATGCCACAAATGCCAGGTTCAGAAGTCCTCCCGGGGCGAGGAGAGGGGTGGGGGTTGAGGGGGGCAGGAAATCTGGTTTTTGCAGCCAGCACGGGAACACTTCTCTGAAGCGTGGGGGCTGCTTTGCCATGGGGGTGGATGGGTGCCCCCACATCCCCAGGAGGTGTGGGCGGAGCAGGAAACAAGTTTAGTCCGGCGAGAGTCGTCCCAAACGCGTTGTCCACGAAGAGTGGTTTCTGCTGGGTTTTTTTGGACAGGATGGTAGTAAAACCCTGGGATAGAAAATCTACCTGGAGCGCTGAGAAGCAAGATCTGGAAGGATTAGAGAAAGTGGAACCCCAGACCCAGACTGAGGTTGGAGAGCCTCAAGCCCACCCACCGAAGTGGAAGTCTGCCCTCCTCACCTAACCCGAGGCCAGGCCCTCCCCCAGTTAGAGCCTTTTGCTCACTGGCCCATACTCAGTGGATGCTGAGAAATCTAGCTCAGGCCTGGAGACAAGTGTCTATCCATTAAAATAATAATAGTAATAATAGTAAAGTAATAGTAAAGTTAAATAGTTAAAATAGTAAAGTTAAAAAGTTAAAATAGTAAAAAATAATAGTAAAGTTTGCCTAAGTTAAAAAAACAATTTTAAGAAATAATTCACATATCATTTTAAGGTGTACAATTCAGTGGGTTTTAGTATATTTATTTTATATATATATATATATATTTATATATATATATATATAAAATAGTATATATATTTAGTATATCACCAAGGTATGTGACCATCACTAGTTTAATTTTAGAAAATTTTCAGCACCGCATCAAGAAACCCCATATCCTCTAGCTATCACTGACCTAACTCCCCAGTCCAGCCCTAAGCAACCACTAATCTACTTTCTCTATATAATCTACTTTGCTTCTGTATATTTCCCTACTGGGGACTCTCATCTGAATGGAATCATACAACTTATGTATGGTCTTTTGTGACTGGCTTCTTTTCCTTAATGCTTTCAAGATTTCCACATGTCCAACCCTGTATCAGTACCTGATTTCTTTTTATGGCTGATTAATATTCCATTGTATGGATTCTTCATTTTTGAGCAAGGTGAAACATTTGGCTTTTTTTTTTTCAAAGATTTTATTTATTTATTTGAAACAGAGAGATGACAAACAGGCAGAGAGGCAGGCAGAGAGAGTGGAGGAAGCAGGCTCCCTGCCGAGCGGAGAGCCTGATGCAGGACTCCATCCCAGGACCCTGAGATCATGACCTGAGCCGAAGGCAGCGGCTTAACCCACTGAGCCACCCAGGCGCCCCACATTTGCCCTTTTTAAAGGAAAATTCACCAAAAACGTTTTTAAAATACACAAAGCATAAAATGATCAGACTTGCCAAGTGAATGTTTCTGACTGTCGGAGGGTACTGACTCCAAGAACTGGTCAGAAACTTCTGAGAGCTGAGCACAGAGCAGGTTCCCCACATGGACAGAAATAAATGAAGGTAGGATCATTCTGCACAACTTCACATCCATGTTGGAAACCCTTCTAGAAAACCCTAGCTCTTATTTGAAGACTTGTGGCACCAAAACGTGTTTTCACAAGGCAACCCGTTCCACTTCCTGTCAACTCTCAAGGCTAGAACTTTGTCTTAAACATTGCTTTTGTCCCTGTTGGGTATTGCTGGAGTGGTGGTGGTTTGGGGACCTATTTTTCTGGTTAAATGGTGAGGTGGGAGGGAAGGAAGTGAAATGAGTTGTCCTTTTTCTATTTACTCTAGAAATCCCCTGTTGGGAAATTAGGAGTGGGTTAGACACAAACAATAGACTAAAGATTTGTAGCCCCACATTTTAATGTGACACTGATTGGATTTTTCAAGATGGTGAGAGGTGACAAGGATCAACTCACGATATTATGGGAGAATGCTCTAAAAACCAAACAGTACCATGCAGATAGGAGAAGGTGGCATTATTGAGGCCACGATAGGTGGATTAGGCCTGTGTATGGCGTAGGGTGGCTTTAAGAAGGCAAATGTGTAAATACAAGGTAGATGAACTTGGAAGGGAGGGGTGAAGTTATGGGTGAACAGTTAGAGTTCTGTAGCAGAGAGAACCCTGACATACCCCAGGCTGACATTAGCTTTGTAGTTACTCTGGATGAAGACAGGCTTATTGTGCACCATACAAAGTTGGACGGGAGTGCAAGTTCAATAGAATTTGGAGGACAAGCAGAGACAATCCAGAGACAAATGATTCTGACAACTGACAATATACAATTCGACAGAGATAATCTTGTGCCTGTGTTCAGTTCAGAGTTCAGTGTGGGGGGATGCCTGGCTTGACAGCTGTTTGCATGTAAAGGATCTGGTTGTTTCAGATGTATGCAGCCTCACTTGTCCCAGCATGTGACCCAACCGGTAAAAATGTCAACAATTACTAATGCATCTCAGCTCTGTATAATGCATTACATGGTGTGGTGTCAGAGATCACAAAACAGCAGTCTGTGGAACAAATCTAGCCTCCTGACAGGTTTTGTTTGGCTTTCTAGCACTGATTGGCCAAGTGTTTGAAACATTTGCAATAATTTGCCTACATCTTGGGAGATCTTACTGAACTGTCCAGATTTCAACTTTCTATGGAAAAATAAGAGAAGCTGGCCATCTGGGGCCCTTATTCCCACATGGCAACATTAGCTGCCCCCTTTGGACTGGACATGGGATCTTTGGGTCGTTAGGGTCCCCCCACTCCCCATGAATCCACAGCACGGAGGTACCTGCCAGCTGCTGCTCCTTCCACCTGTTCGCTTTGCTGTTTTCTTAACCCCTGACTCATTTCTCTCCCGTGCGCCCCGCAGACACTGAGCATGTGGTCTCCGTGTGAATCAGGGAGGGAAAACTCTCCATAGGTCAGACCTCAGCTGGGATCTGTATGGATACAGCCTATTTAAAATTCAACAGAACAAAACCCCAGTTCTTTATTGCAGAAGATATATCCCAAAGTAGGGGAGATCGTATATTTACCCCAACCCTGTCTATCCATCCATTATTACTTCTAAAACTTGCCAGTGCTGTTTTGTCTATGCATTTCCACATTTTCCCCTACCCTTACACCGTGGTCACTGGACTGTTTTAAAGGAAAGTCAAGGTATGGTTTAGTATATATATCCAACAGCTAACCACTTTAAAAAAAAAAAAAAAAAGCATAATCACGGTATCATTATTATACCTTGTAAGATTAGTAATAATAATGCTCCTGCTTCACCTCATTCCTAGACCATGTTCAAAATTCCACACTTACCCCTGAAAAGTATTTTTGCAGTTGGTTTGCTTGAATTTAGATGGAAACAAAGTCTACCCATTGCATTTGACCAACATATCTTTTAATTTTCTCTTAAGGTATACCCATTCATTCTTTCCTCACTCCCTTTTATGATATTTATTTATTTATTTATTTATTTTAAAGATTTTGTTTATTTGACACAGAGAGAGAAATCACAAGTAGGCAGAGAGGCAGGCAGAGAGAGAGAGAGGAGGAAGCTGGCTCCCCACGGAGCAGAGAGCCCAATGTGGGGCTTGATCCCAGGACCCTGGGATCATGACCTGAGCCGAAGGCAGAGGCTTTAACCCACTGAGCCACCCAGGCGCCCCTATGATATTTATTTTTTGATCTGTATAATTTCCCAGAGAATTTGGCAAGCTGTACCCTCAAAACACCCCATAACAAGTTCTTTGATCCCTTCTGATAATACACTCTAGAAACTTGATGATATTGATTCAATTTTTTTTGCAAAATTATGTTCTAGGTGGTACTATGTGCTATTGCATCACAGGAGAAAGTACATAATGTTCCACATTTCACGATATTAATTTTATTGGTGACTTCAAATATAGTCAACCTAATCCATCCTTTATTAAATTCCACATCAGCCTCTAACCTAATGGTTTCAGCAACCATGGATGCTCTTTGTCTAGATTTATTATTTTATTAAGGATTACTCAATAGTGATTTTCTAATTCTGTTATTCGTTCCGCATTAATGACTGTGATTCTAAGAAAAAGAAACCTTTTTCTTTTCTTTTTTTAAAAGATTTTATTTATTTATTTGGTAGAGAGAGAACAACACAAGCAGGGGGAGTGGGTGAGGGAGAAGCAGGCTTCCCGCCGAGCTCCAGCCCAGGACCCTGGGATCATGACCCTCATCGAAGGCAGAGCTTAACAACTGAGCCATCAAGGCGCCCCTCTTTATTTTTTTTTCCTATTGACTATTTGGTTCTCTCAAGCACAATTCACTTTAGAAAAGCCCGGATAATACTGTTTGATTCTTTTCCTTTTTCTACTAATCTTTAAGAATAATGAGTTGATATCCTCACAATTCCCAAAGGTGATCAATTAGTTTTTTATTTTACAGGGTTTTTTTTTTTGAGCAATAATTTACATATAGCGAATTACGTAATGATATTGAGTAGCCTTTTGAGTACTTATTAAACATTCATATATCTTCTTTGTTGAATTGTCCATTCAAATCTTTTGCCATTTGTGTGTGTGTGGGGGGGGGGTTGTTTGTCTCTTCATTATTTTTATTTATTTATCTTTTTAGGAGAGAGTGTGCTGAGGTGGGGGAGGGGCAAAAGTAGAGGGACAGAGAATCTCAAAGAATCTCAGTGAGACTTCATGCTGAGCACACAGCAGGACGCTGGGCTCCATCTTGCAACCCTGAGATCAGGACCTGAGCAGAAATCAGGAGTTGGACACTTAATCAACCAAGGAACCAGGCACCCCTGTCTTTTCATTTTTGAGTTGCAGATATAATTTCTTTATTGGATATATGCTTTGTAAATAGTTTCTCCTTTTTTTGGTGGCTTGGGTTTTCTTCTTCTTCTTCTTTTTTTTTTTTTTAAAGTAGACTCCTTGGGGCGCCTGGGTGGTTCAGTGGGTTAAAGCCTCTGCCTTCGGCTTAGGTCATGATCCCAGGGTCCTGGGATCGAGCCCCATGTTGGGCTCTCTGCTCTGCAGGGAGCCTGCTACCTCCTCTCTCTCTCTGCCTGCCTCTCTGCCTACTTGTGATCTCTGTCTGTCAAATAAATAAATTAAAAAAAAAAAAAAAAAGTAGACTCCTTGCCCCAGATGGGGCTTGAACTCTATACCCTAAGATCAAGAGTCACATGTTCCCCTGACTGAAGCAGCCACCTGCCTGGGTTTTTATTTTCTTAATGAAGTCTCTTCAAGAGGAAACTTTTAATATTTTTATGATATTCAATCTATCCATTTTTTTTTTCTATTATGGATGGTAGTTTTGGTGTCATATCTGAGAAATTTTTGCCTAACTTGAGATCACTAAGATTTTATGCTGTTTTGGCTCTTACATTTAGGAGTTAATTTTTTTTTTTTTTTTTTTGAAGCCCCTCAGTCTGTGGTACTTTGTTCTTGGAGCCCTGGCAGATTGAGACACAAGCCTTTATTTATTTTTTTTTTTAAAGATTGTATTTATTTATTTGACAGGGAGAGATCACAAGTAGGCAGAGAGGCAGGCAGAGAGAGAGAGAAGGAAGCAGGCTCCCTGCTGAGCAGAGAGCCCGATGCGGGACTTGATCCCAGGACCCTGAGATCATGACCTGAGCCAAAGGCAGCGGCTTAACCCACTGAGCCACCCAGGCGCCCTAGGAGTTAATTTTTGTGTATGATGTAAGTAGAGGTCTAATTTGTGTGTGTGTGTGTGTGTGTGTGTGTGTGTGTATGGACATTTAATTCTGAAACCATTTATTGATATATTTATATAATATATAATATATGTATATGATATTATGACATAATACATTATAATATATATTATATTATATTATCCTTTCCTGATTAAATTGCTTTGACACTTTGTCAAAAGTAAATTGACCATAACAATGTGTTGGTCTTTTGCTGGACTATCATTCTGTTCTGTTGACCTATATGTCAGTGTGATGTTATGCCAATAACACAGCGTGTTGGTTACTCTAAGTTTGGAAACCAGACAGTGTAAGTCCTCCAGTTTTGTTCTTTTTCAAAACTGTTTAGGCCATTCTTGGTCCTTTACCTTTCCATATAAACTTTAGGATCGGCTTGAAAATTTTCTATGAACATGTCCTGGGATTTCTACAGGAATTCCATTGAATTTGTTGATCAACTTGAGGAAAATTGTCCACTTAACAATATCGCGTCTTTGGATTCCATAAACAAAGTACATCTCTCCACTTATTTAGTCCTTTAATTCTTTCTTTCCTTCCTCCTCCCTCTCTCCCTCCCTCCTTCCTATTTCTCCCTCCCTCCCTGTTTCTTTTTTCTTTTTAAAGATTTATTTATTTATTTGACAGAGAGAGAGATCACAAGTAGGCAGAGAGGCAGGCAGAGAGAGAGGGGAAAGCAGGCTCCCTGCTGAGCAGAGAGCACGATGTGGGGCTCCATCCCTGGACGGTGAGATCACAACCAGAGCAGAAGGCATTGGCCCAACCCACTGAGCCACCCAGGTGCTTTCCTCACTTCCTCCCTCCTCCCTCCCTTTCTTTTTCTTTCTGTCTTTCTTTTTCTTGCTCTCTCTCTCTCCTCCCTCCCCCCTTTCTTTCTTTCTATTTATTCATTTATTTGAGGAGGGGAGGGGCAGAGGGAGAGAGAAACTCAAGTAGACCTGTGCTGTGTATGGAGCCCCACAAGGGGCTCAGTCTCGTGACCCAGAGATCATGATCTGACCTGAAACCAAGAATTGGATGCTTAATCGACTGCCACCCAGGTGCCTCTAGGCCTTGAATTTATTTCAGCAATGTTTTGTAGTTTTCAGAGTGTAAGTCCTGTATTATCACTTTGTTAAATATTTGGCAAAAGTCACTAGTAAAGTACTGTGGGTCTGCAGTTTTCTTTGTGGGAAGTTTTTTTTTTTAAACCTTATAAATTCAATTTATTTAGTAGATATGAGGTTATTCAAGTGAACTGTTCTTGAGTGACCTTTGCTATTTTGTGTTTTTCAAGAAATTTGTCTTTTTTGTTAAATTTGTTCAATTGATTGGCATCAAGTTATGCATAATATTCTCTTCTTGTCTTTAGGATCTGTACTGATGTCTTTAAAATTCCTGATACTGGTAATTTCTGTCTTTTTTTCTTTTTCTTTCTGATCAGTCTGATAAGAGGTTTTTCATTTTCATTTATCTTTTTCAAATATGCAGTTTTCAGTTTAATTTCATTTCAGTTTCATTTCACTTTCTCTTTTGTTTTCGTGCTTTTCATTTGCTTTTTTACAGAGGTGAAGAGAGTGTGTATTGTGCTGTTGTCGGCCAGAGTGTTCTGTCAAGGTCGATGATATCAGGTTGGTTTCTAGTGTTGCTCAAAGCTTTGATAGCTTTGATTTTCTCTCTCCTTGTTCTGTTCTTGAGAGAAGGTTATGAAAATAACCAAATATAATCATAGATTTTTCAGTTTCTCCTTTTAGTTCTGCCTTTTCCTGCTTCGTGTAGTTTGTAGCTCTGATTTTTGGCTGCATCGGTGTTTAGGACCGTTACGTTCTCATGGTTCATTGGCCCTGCTGTCACTGTTGATGCTTGATCTGTCTCGTGTTTGGCCAGAGAAAGTGCCATCAAGTTGGCTCGTGGGTCTTTCTGACATAATCTTAGATCTATGACAGTCTTCTTGTTCCTGCCATAACGAGATATTCCAGAACATTTTGTATTTTTCTCTCTTCAATCCTGGAATATGCCATTTCTCCTATGAGCCTGGTTCTAAAAGAACCAGAGAAATATTGTTTTTTAGGAGATCACCTGCTCTGTGTGCTAGAGCAGATGATGGCTCCTCTATGGTTATCTTATTTCAAGGTCTTTTCAGGAGACAGAACTAGGAAATGCATACTTTTTAAAAAGAAAAAAATAAAGTCTGAGTTTATAGTGATATTTCCATTTCAAATTTAAAATTATAAAATTTATGCCATTAAATTTTATATTTGGATATCTTTTTTCTTTTCTGAAAAGATTAGTTCTTTACAACTGTTACATAATTACTCAATTTACTTATTTGATTTATCCTTCTACACACACACACAATTTGTTTCAAAATAATATTATTGGGGTCCCTGGGTGTCTCAGTCAGTTATATATCCAACTCCTGATTTTGGCTCAGGTCATGATCTCAGGGTTATGAGATGAAGCCCGGAATCATGCTCCACGCTGGGCATGAAGACTGCTTAAGATTTGCTCTCTCCCTCATCCTCTGCCCTTCTCATCCCCCCTCATTGCGCGCTCTCTCTCTCTAAAAAAAAAAAAAAAAAAAATTCTAACAATAAGATTTTTTTTTTTTTTAAAGATTTTATTTATTTATTTGACAGAGAGAAATCACAAGTAGATGGAGAGGCAGGCAGAGAGAGAGAGAGAGAGAGAGAGAGAGAAGCAGGCTCCCTGCCGAGCAGAGAGCCCGATGCGGGCCTCGATCCCAGGACCCTGAGATCATGACCTGAGCTGAAGGCAGCGGCTTAACCCACTGAGCCACCCAGGCGCCCTAACAATAAGATTATTAATTGCAGTTTAAGATTCCTTTGTGATTGATTCCTTTTGTCCTCAATTTATATTCCAAATGCAGTATTCAAAGTATTGAGTTTTAAAGTCAAAGTAATTTTTCCGTTATGGCTGTGTTACCAACTTTATAAATGGTGAGGGCCCTTTGATTCAGTTTGTTTTACATTTTCAGGGATCCTTTTCTTTTTCTTTTTCATTTATTTATCTAAAAAAATTTACCTGCTTCCAAAGTCAAAACTACAAAACAAGGTTTATTCAAAGAAGTCCCGCTTATCCAGCTTGTCCCTTAATCCTGTTTCCTCCTCCTCTCTATAGGTAGTAATTTAAAAATTACTTTCTTGGTTATCCTTGTATTGTTTCTCTTAAAAAAAGGTCAGCATATACACACGTATGCTTGTGTTACCCTTCCTTTCCTTCTTATTCAAAAGCTGTGCTATTCCTTACTGACCTACTAACAGTAGGTTAGGTTGTTTTTCTTTCTTATTTTAAGCGGGCTCTACACCCAACGTGGGGCTTGAATTCCAGACCTTGCGCTTGGAGAGTCACGGGCTCCACTGACTTAGCCAGGCAGCGAACCCTTAGTAACAGCATATTCTGAAGATCATTTTGCTGTGGCAGAGAGCACTCCTCCTCCTTGCTTAGTACAGCACATCCTCTACTCGCGTGGGTGTACCACTCCTCTACTGATGAACACTCGGATGGTTTTTAGCCTTCCAGTTGCAGAGATAGTGTTGCAATGAAGAGATTTGTTCACCTTGCTCTGAATTTTTGGCCAGTACACCTTTGAGATAGATTCTGGAGTGAGATTGCTGGTCCAAGGGGTAGATATGCATCTCTAAAGTATATACAATCATGTACATAATAATTTATATATGAGATAAGGTGATATATAATTTATGATGTTATATAGCATACCATTATATATAACAGATAGATATTCTGTATTTTATTTATTTATTTATTTATTTTTTTTTAAAGATTTTATTTATTTATTTGACAGAGAGAAATCACAAGTAGATGGAGAGGCAGGCAGAGAGAGAGAGAGAGAGAGAGAGAGAGAGAAGCAGGCTCCCTGCCGAGCAGAGAGCCCGATGCGGGACTCGATCCCAGGACCCTGAGATCATGACCTGAGCCGAAGGCAGCGGCTTAACGGCTTAACCCACTGAGCCACCCAGGCGCCCCGATATTCTGTATTTTATATACATGAAAATTTTGCAGCTGTGTGGAATTGCCTGTGAAGAGGGTTTCTGAGGTGGCAGTCCATGGGCGCAAGGCCTCTAGAATCCACCTCCCGCAGGCAGGCGCTGAGGGGCCTGGGTTGACTGAAGCTGATGGGGCATGTGCTTATTCTCCAGTTCCAGGGGAGGCCCCTGAGTGTTTTTCCTCAGTGGCACTTCGAGGAGGGAGCATTTCCTGGGGGGCGCTGACAAAAGGCATGGCTGGCACTTGTAGGGGTGACCTGAGGCAAGCCCAGACTCAGCAGAAGCCCAGGAGACTCCCCAGTCGGTCCTGCCTGGTGCTTCCGGTGCTTGACTCTGTCCTGTTGCCTTCAGCTTCACCTTCTAACCTTATAATGTTTAAAGTCACTTAAAAATATTTTTATTTAACTGATCGTTATTTTATTACCTGAATATTCCCTAATTATTCTTAATGTTTTAAAATTTTGTTGTCATAACCATTTCATTCCTTTACGCACCCTTTTGTTGATGAGGATGTGCTTTTCCTTTAAAACTGTGATACCACCTTTCCCTCTGTGGTTCTTTTATTTTCCTCCAAGCCTTCTTTTAATGTTGTCTTCTGAATTTATTTTTATCTCATCTATTTTCTTCTTCCTAACGTAAATGGTGAAACTGGATTCTCTTTAAGTGTTTTTATGCTGCCGCCTGACTAGGGGGCCCCTTTCCTCCCTACGTTTGTCCCCTGCATTTCCCCATCAAGTCCTTGGTTCAACCAATCCTGGGCTCAGGGATCCGGGGGGATTAGATGACCCTCCTACTCCCGTCACAATGAGCCATCTGGGAAGACTATGTGGGAACCTCCAAGGAATCTGAATCCTGGAGAAGAGCGGGCTGGAGAGGGATGTATGTGCTGCTTTCAAATATCTGTGAAAGGAGTAGACGTACTCATTACTGACCTAGAGGAAAGAACAGGAAGTTCCAGAGTTACAGCCCAAGGGTGATGACAAGGAAGAACTTTTATTTTTGAAAGGATCAGCGCCATTGAGAAATGGGGTGGGTTGCCTGGTGAAAGACTAAGGGCCCCGCAGCAGGAGCTTGAAAGTTGTCTTGGTCGGGACAGGGCTGAGGCTTCCAAGATCTCTTTTGGCTAGAAGATTCTGTGGCTGTAAGATTCTGAGTTCTGTTTTCAGAAAAGCGACATTGTCCAATAAATCCTGTTCTTTCTTACTTGGTTTCAAAGATACTGCGTCCCGGGGAACAGGCTGAGCACAAGCACAACTGCACGCTGGTTGGTTCAGAGATGACATGTGACCCCAAATGACCCAATCAGAGTTTCTATCTCCAGAGGTTTTTTTTTTTTAGAGGGAGCCAGCACCTGAAAGTACTCAAACAGTGAGGAGGGGCAGAGGGAGAAGCATGGTCCCTGCTAGCAGGAAGCCCATGGGACTGGATCACGGGATCCTGACATCACGACTTGAGGTGAGGGCAGATACTTAACCGACTGAGACACCTGGCACCCTTCTCTCTTGCATTATGTGGGAAGAGTCCTTTCCTCTTTTTGTTTAGAAACATACAAAAGTATACGTCTAGAGCTTCTTACTGTCCCCGGCAGGTCTCTTTTTAGTAGGCATCTTTCTAGCTGAGGATCTGGCCTGGGAGAATGAAGGCTACCTACCTGGAGAGGAGATAAAGAGGTCTGGAAGTGTTTGTGTCTCTGATTCTTTTTTTTTTTTTTTTTTTTTTGCTTTAGTTTTTATTTTTTTAATAAACATATAATGTATTTTTATCCCCAGGGGTGCAGGTCTGTGAATCATCTGGTTTACACACTTCACAGCACTCACCATAGCACATACTCTCTCCAATGTCCATAACCCCACCACCCTCTCCTGACCCTCCTCCCCCAGCAACCCTCAGTTTGTTTTGTGAGATTAAGAGTCTTTTTTTTTTTTTAAAGATTTTATTTATTTATTTGACAGAGATCACAAGTAGGCAGAGAGGCAGGCAGAGAGAGAGGAGGAAGCAGGCTCTCCGCTGCGCAGAGAGCCCGACTCGGGGCTCATCCCAGGACCCTGGGACCATGACCGGAGCTGAAGGCAGAGGCTTTAACCCACTGAGCCACCCAGGTGCCCCAGATTAAGAGTCTTTTATGGTTTGTCTGTGTCTCTGATTCTTAAGATTAGCTTCACAAGTTCTCCTGTGGTTTGATTGTGTGTGCCAGAAAAGTGCCTCCCCTTTCAAAGAGTATTCTTTTATTTATTTATTTTTTTATTATCATTATTATTTTTAGTTTTATTTATTTATTTGAAAGGGAGAGCAGGAGTGAGTGAGGGAGGGGCAGAGGAAGAAGGAGAGAGAGAATCCCAAGCAGACTTCACTGCAGAGCGGGGAGCTGGATGTGGGGTTCTGTTCCATGACCCTGAGATCATACCCAGAGCAGAAACCAAGAGTCCTGTGCTTAACCAACTGAGCCACACTGGTGCCCCGAAAAGTGTCCTTTTGCATTAGTCTGTCAGACTTGGGTTTCTGTCACTTGTAACCAAAAGGGGTTTTGACTGATGCCGTTGTTATTGTACAAAACATCATTTTACATTGATGGCCAATTCTTCAAATTTCTTTTTTTTTTTTTTTTAAGATTTTATTTATTAATTTGACAGAGAGAAATCACAAGTAGATGGAGAGGCAGCCAGAGAGAGAGAGAGAGGGAAGCAGGCTCCCTGCTGAGCAGAGAGCCCGATGCGGGACTCAATCCCAGGACCCTGAGATCATGACCTGAGCTGAAGGCAGCGGCTTAACCCACTGAGCCACCCAGGTGCCCTTCTTCAAATTTCTTAATGAGAGTTCCTTTCAGAAGGGAAAGGCAGCATCTATTTCTAGCTGAATTAAAAATTACTGTAATCTTTCATACTATAAATCTGGCCTGGGGTAGAGTTAATAGATGTTTCCCCGTGTCTTTGTACAAAGCCCAGCCATCAGTACACTGGTTTCCTCCACTAGGATGACTCATTCAAAGCACAGCACAGGAGTTTTCCCCTCCCAAACCTGCTCCTCCCCTAGTCTTTCTTATCCCACAAAATGCCTCTTTCATCCATTCACCTGGGTTTTAAGTGAAACACTTAGGAGGCAGTCTTCCTTGTTCCCGTTTGCTCCCCTATATATAATTTACCAGCAGGTCCTGTATCTCCCTCCAGCACTTCTGTCCATCTGCACTTCCTGCCATCTCCTGCTTGGACTATTGCAGTAGTCTCTTAACTGACTCCCTACTTCCACTTTTTTTTTTTTTTTTTTTTTTTTTTTTAGATTTTATTTATTTGTTAGAGAGAGAGAGGTGAAGAAGACAGAGGGAGAAGCAAATTCCCTACTGAGCAGGGAGGGACTCTAGGATCATGACCTGAGCCAAAGGCCCTCCCTATTTCCACTTTTTGTCCCTCTCCAGTCCCTTCTTTACACAGAAGCTCAAGTGAGCTTTTATTTTATTTTTAAAGAAAAATAAAATCTTAAAGATTTTTATTTTTTTATTATTTATTATTATTTTTTTAAGATTTTATTTATTTATCAGAGAGAGAGGGGGAGAGAGCGAGCACAGGCAGACAGAATGGCAGGCAGAGGCAGAGGGAGAAGCAGGCTCCCTGCCGAGCAAGGAGCCTGATGTGGGACTCGATCCCAGGACGCTGGGATCATGACCTGAGCCGAAGGCAGCTGCTTAACCAACTGAGCCACCCAGGCGTCCCAAGATTTTTATTTTTTAAGTAATCTCTACACCCAACATGGGTCTTGAACTCACAACCCCAAGATCAAGAGTCGCACACTCCACTGACCATCGTTTTCTTGCTTAAAATCACTGACAGTTTTCCATTGCATGCAAAATAAAATGCAAAGGCCTGCAGTGGTCCAGAAGGACCCACATGCCTGAACTGGCCCCTGCACAACCCTTCCCCACCAGTCCTCAGCAACTGTCTCTCTGTGCCTGCTTGCTACTCGCCAGTCACTGTAGTCTTTCTGTTCCTTGTTTCTGCTTCAGGGCTCTTCCTTCTCCTGGAATATCTTTGTCCAGATATCTAGGGGTGGCTAGCTCCTTATCCTTCAGGGCTCAGTCAGATATCATCTTCTCAGAGATGGCTTTGAATATTGTATAGTACTATTTACTATATATAGTATTTACTACTGCTAATTACTATCTAAAATTATTGTGCTTGTGCAAGTGGCTGATGCTTCTTTCCCACCACTAAGCAGGCCAACAGGTGCTCAACAAATCCTTAGTGAATGAATGGAAGGATCACAGAGGAGCAACAAACAGGTGCAGCCCGTGAAGCTGAGTAGGAATGGGTTCTGCTCGTGTGATTTGCAGATCCAGGTCCAGAGCCTGGTTTCTAGGAAGTTCTTTGGAGTCTTTCCAAGGTCTTGTCACTGTGTGTCTGTCGTGCCTCAGGTGACTTCCTGTCTAGCTGGCGAGTAGTGTTCCCGCTGGAAGCCGATGTGAAAACAGAGAGAGCTGGGGTGGTCCCTGGTGTGGACAGCATCACCATGAGGAGTGTTAAAATGCAGATCCCTGGGGCGCCTGGGTGGCTCAGTGGGTTAGGCCTCTGCCTTCGGCTCAGGTCATGATCTCAGGGTCCTGGGATCGAGCCCCGCATCAGGCCCTCTGCTCGGCAGGGACCCTGCTTCCCTTGCTCTCTCTGCCTACCTCTCTGTCTATTTTTTATTTTTTATTTTTTAAAGATTTTATGTATTTATTTGACGGAGAGAAATCGCAAGTAGATGGAGAGGCAGGCAGAGAGAGAGAGGGAAGCAGGCTCCCTGCTGAGCAGAGAGCCCGATGTGGGGACTCGATCCCAGGACCCTGAGATCATGACCGGAGCCGAAGGCAGCGGCTTAACCCACTGAGCCACTCAGGCGCCCCATACCTCTCTGTTAATGATCTCTGTAAAATAAACAAATAAAATCTTTAAAAAAAACAATGCAGATCCCTGGGCCTAGCCAACTGGACTGTGAAGAAAGGTAAGGAGGTCGCTACTGACTCATCCAGGTTGAACGAGGACATCCCCACCTTTAACGCTGATTGTCCATCACTCTGAAAACCCCTAGCCTCTGGCAATGACCAGGCGGCTTGGTCACCCTAAACAAGGTGCTCAGAGAGAGGCAAAGAGCGTCAGACGAAGTAGCTCAGAATGGTTTTTTGAAGATGCTGAGGGGGAATCATTTCCTATCCTAGGCTTTGGGTTTTGGCTGTCCCCTCAACCCTGCCTTTGAATAAGTCTGTGTTCTCTAGGTGCCAAGCCCGGATAGAAGGGCAAGGATTCTCGAATCCTTGCAGAGGGCCAGCTGCAGCTCTAGGGCCTTTATTAGCTAATACATTCCTTGGCAGCCTTTTTCCCCGCTCCCATTTTAGAGGCTGGATACTGAGGCTCGTGAGGGTATGTAAGGCTCGTGAGGGTATGTAAGGCTCGTGAGGGTATGCACTTACAGTGCATCAGTCTGATGCCTGAGCTCAGACATCTGCCAAACAGGACTCGGGAGCACCTGGTCTTCCTGACACAGAAACCCAGGTCCTTTCTAGCTGTTTTGCTTTGTGTATGGGGCGTGCATGTCAGAGGTGTGTCTGGGACCTCAGCTTGACAGTTGTCCCTTAATTTTCAGGGATGGGGCTCTTCGGGGACCTATTTCACTGGAGTGAAATAGAAGAGACACCTATGGAGGAAGGTTCTTTGAGGCCGGGCTGCATGTGTGGTTGTCTACCACGAGGTGGCACTGTGGCTCTGCCTTAGAAGGCTCCCTCCGGCATATGGCTGGTGTGGGGCCAGCCATGGGACCAGCCACTGAGCCTTATTTAATCTTGCAGCCTGCAGGAGACCTGGGGTCTGTTTGTAGCTTTCTGCCTTGTCCAGACTCCAGCAGGCCAAGAAGAGAGGGGAGAAAAGGTCAGGAGGTCGATTAGGAGAGGAGGAGGCTTGGGCCAATGGAGAATCTTGGCAGTGAGGGTGACCGATGAGGACAGCTGTCAGAGGAGGGGTACAGACTGCTGTTACTGGAACTAATGGGTTTATAACACCAGCCTGAATCATCTCCCGGTGTGCACAAAACACATCAGGACAAGTGGACTCGCTCCCCCATGGTGGGAGTCGGAGGTGGGGCTTGGGCAGAGAAGAGGCACCTTTTCTGTCCTACGAACTGTTTTGACCAAGGGAAGCCCTCAGCTGGAAGGGCTGGGAGGCAGAGATGACCTGGGTGTCCCCAAGCTGGGGGCCTTCTCGGCCAGTCATCTGCCTATATGCCCTCTGCTGACCACAGGACATCCTCAGTGGGGGCAGCCATAGCAACAGACCCCATCTGTCCTCCAGGAGCCCTTACTATTGGGGAAAATGGCTTCGAGGATGCTGGCCCTTCGAGGACGCTCATTACCTATTTTGTATATGAGGGGACTCAGGCTTTCTAGATCCTCATAAAAAAATGTTACCACAATAAACTTTTCACTTTCTTTCAAAGCCTGTGATCGCTCCAGGTGGTAACTTGCTGTGTGTGGACTGCCTAACAGTGGGCTTGGCCTGCGTGCTGATGTTGGCGTGTGACATGGTGTCTGCTCTGTGAGGCCACGATGTGTCCTCAGCACCTTGGCATGGGGGAGCTGAGCAAAGCTCACCCAAGGGCATGAGCAGAGCACCACTGTGGTGAGGGGGAGAGTGTGCAGGATGGCTTTAGGAGCAAGGGGTGCTTGGCAGTGAGATGGAAGCAGAGAGTGGGAGCTGCTAGATACAAATGTAGTTAGTTTTACAATTTTGCCTTTCTCTGGTCTCTGGGCTGAACACTGTGACAGAAATTCCCCTCGGGAATTTTTTTTTTTATATTAAATTTTCATTCATCAGCTCTTCACATGGAATCAATTAAAATATTTTGTTTCATTTATATTTATAGTGCATTCCCCCTTCCTTTTATTTCGGTAGGTAATATACTCATAGATTCAAAATTCAGAGGGTTCAAAAAAAGTAACCTTTTCCTTTTTTTTTTTTTTTAAGATTTTATTTATTTATTTGACAGACAAAGATCACAAGTAGGCAGAGAGACAGGGAGAGAGAGAGGAGGAAGCAGGTTCCCTGCTGAGCAGAGAGCCCAATGCAGGGCTCGATTCCAAGACCCTGGGATCATGACCTGAGCCAAAGGCAGAGACTTTAACCCACTGAGCCACCCAGGAGCCCAACCTTTTCCTTTATAACATAGAAAGAAACAGCCTGATTTTCCCAACAGAAAAGCAGCAAGGACATGAAAAGCAAGGAGAAAAAATGTGGTTAGGTGTTAACCTTATTGTCACAAAAGTTCTTCCCCCAGCTCTGTTTGCCTTTGATTTCGAGATCTTTCTGACCTACAGAAGTTTCAACTTTTTGTTAGGCCATGTCTTTCCCTGTCTAATTGATTCTGACTGTTCTTGGCTTCATGGTTTGCTCTCCGACCCCCTCAGAGCTGCTTCTCTCTCTCTTTTTTTTTTTTTTAAAGATTTTATTTATTTATTTGACAAAGAGAGATCACAAGTAGATGGAGAGGCAGGTAGAGAGAGAGAGGGAAGCAGGCTCCCTGCTGAGCAGAGAGCCCGATGCGGGACTCGATCCCAGGACCCTGAGATCATGACCTGAGCCGAAGGCAGTGGCTTAACCCACTGAGCCATCCAGGCGCCCCAGAGCTGCTTCTCTTAGTGATGCAATTATGAGGCAGAGAGGAGGTTTGGCGTGGCTGCCTGAGGGTGGGACCTTTGGAGGCCCGTTGGCCTCAGACTCCAGCCCTGGGTCTGAACCCACCGTCATCTCCCCATGTGGCAGTTTTTCATGGTGGGATGAGCAGGCTGCAACGGGGCGGCCTCTGAAAGTGGACCTTCCTCCTGAAGAAGAGGAGGAGCCTGGAGCTGACCTCCCATGGGGACTTTGGATGGGGCAGACTCTGGGCACTTTCTAAGTGCTCTTGTCAGCTGTCTCTGGGCACAGGGAGCTGAATGTGGGCAATTCTGGAGGACAGCTTGTGACTTGAGGAGTCCTGCCCACCAGGATGCAGGGCAGAGCTGCAGTCTGGGCCCTGGAGACTCAGGAAACAAGGAGGCCATAGCCTGAGAACCCTGAACAGGGACCAACGTAGGGCCTAGGCAGGGGAGTGGGTTGGGCAGTCTGGAGGATGGAGGAGCCCTGTGAATCAGGACAGGCGTTGCTCAGGGTTGCCCTGCCCTGCCCTCCCTGCTCTTGTGGCACTTCAGAAAACAGAGCCAAAGCAGCCGAAATGATCTGTGCGGTAATGTGTGTGTGAATCCTTCGGAAACAGAAGCACTGTGGGCATATGTCAGGCCCCAGGGCAACTGCAGGGTTGCCATTACTGCCTGATACGTTGGTCCTAGCAGGAAGCGGTACATGCCCCCTCCCTCCCTCCTACCTTCTCCCTGGAGGTTGGAGATAGCCTCCTCAACCTTGTTCATACCGGGGCCCCTCTTGTTTCCTGGGGCATCCTAGTCTGAGCACTGAGAAGGGGACACAGCTCTTGGTTGGGAGGCCAGAGACCGAATGCCATCCTGGTCATGTGACTTCAGATGGCATTTGGCTCTCTCTTGGGCATCAGTTCCCTCATCTGTAAAATGGGATGGCGATCTTGTTCCAACCTGTAAACCAAATGGCTAAATGGAGGACTAGGTGGGATGCTGTTCTGGAAAAAGGGAGCAAATCATTTGACTGCAAGATTCAAGAGCTGGTTCCACAAGGCCAAGGGAACCTGGCTGCACAGCTGGACTGTCTCTCTCCTGGGCTCCAGCAGGTGGCAGCATCGCCCTCCCCATGTGTGGATCCCTTCTCCCCTGTCTGCCCCAACACCCACCCCAACACCCGGCACCCTTGGACCTCACTAAATTCACACCCCAAAGCCCCACCTCCCCCCACCTCCCCGGGGGAAGGAGGAATCTGAGCAACCTCTGAGACAGTGGCCCCGGCGTGGAAGCCCAAATACCACGGACAGGAAGGACCTGGAAAGAGAATTAGAAACTTCTTTCCCTCAAAAAAAAGCACAGATAAGCCAGGAGGAGGGGAGCTGGTGTGCATGAGCCCAGAAGGCTGATGGGTGTACTTGGGTGGAAGGGCGACCTTGTCCTGCTCTGCCATGACCCGTTCCACATGAGGCAACTTAGGATCCAGGGTCCAGGGCTTGTCATCTGCCTGGGTCATTGTTTTCAGCTGGAAAGGCCAATGGCAGAGCTGGGCGGCTCCTCTATTTTTGTGTGTGTCACAGGGTTGAAAATTTAACTCACACTTCAGTTCATCTGGGCGGAAAAGAAATAATTTATTTATTCATCTCTAATGAATTTGGCCTTTCTCCCAACCCCTACCTGATGATTAGTGAGAAAACCAATGAAAGAGTCAACTTGATTTTTACCAGGACTCGATGGTTTAGCTTGTCCTGTTCATTGGTGGTTTGTTTCTCTTGGAGAAAGTGCTCAGTTCTCAGACCACCTTCCCTAGCTTCTCCCGCTAAGACAGTGTCAGGGGCCATCCTTTGTGTCAAGGTGTATGGGCACACAAGGGAAATTTGTGTGAGCTGCACCCAGGCCCCAGACATGTGTGGTCTGGGGAGCAGATTGTTTCCAGTGCAGGCCTGAAGAATTGAGACATAGGTGTGATCCTAGCCACACACCTCTGGCTCTCCTGGTCTTCAAGGAGACCCACAACTCCCACCACATCCTCAACTCAACCTCTCTGTCCCCTAGTCTCTTCTTCCCACTTGACACTTTGAGTGAAAATGTGCACAGATCTTTCCACCTTAGTTTTGCAAAGAAAAAATGAAGGTTTTTCAGATATAATTCTTGGAAGGAAACTATGGGATAAAAAGGAAGCATAATTACCACTGTAAAAATGATTGGATGTAGAAAGCATGAATCTCAGATACTCGTTAGTAGAAAACTCTGACTCAGTTTGACTATAGATCTCTCCTGGCCTAGCACTAGGCCCTGGGCCTGGATCTGGGGGCCTCGGAAGGATGGGAGGAACTTCAGAACAAGTCAGGTTTCGGGACAACTCTGGGGATGGGTTTAGCTCTGTGGTGTTCCCACACCTGGTCCTAGGTCAGGTCAGGCCATTTAAGTTTGGCCAATGGAGCAGTGATTGGCTCTGGAGATGGGGCAGGTGGGTTTCCCAGCACCGCACTTCACCCCACCCCACCTTACGCCTGCACCATGCTCATTTCTGGTCTTTTCTGGGGTGGTTGCTCAGGTGTTCCTTCTGGCCGAGTTAAGAATCCAAGTTCCCTTCTGGCTATAGCAGTACCTCTGATCACTCCCTCTTGATCAGATACCTGTTATATTGGTTCTAGTGATATCCACTCCTGGGGGGAGGGGTGTAAGTATAGGTCCACAGATCATATGTCCAAATATTTAAAAGTTGTAAGTCAAGCTAACAAACTGTTTTCATTAGAGTATGTTCTATCCCTCAACCTTGACGAGTTTAAATTCAAATGATAAAATTGAAACTACATATATAGTTATGACTTTTATATGACTGAAAGTTTGCAAAATATTGAAGACAACTAAATTGAATTATTGTTGACTACATTAGGGGTTCTGTGGATGGGCTAGTGATGTTTGGGTGAATAATACAATAAAGACATTCACAATTAACAAATTAACATGTATTTATTCTGTAAAATTTATTTTCTTGTCTTAATTTCAGCAGAATCAGTCATCATGTTTTTATTTATTTATTTTTTTAAGATTTTATTTATTTATTTGACAGACATAGAGCACAAGTAGGCAGAGAGGCAGGCAGAGAGAGAGGGAAGCAGGCTCCCTGCCCGAGCAGAGAGCCTGATGCGGGGCTCCATCCCAGGATCCTGGGATCACGACCTGAGCGGAAGACAGCAGCTTAACCCACGGAACCACCCAGGTGCCCAGTCATTATGCTTTTATAAGAGAGAACTCATAGTTTGTGTTCTAGGGAACAGTAATGACCTATAGGATTAAAAACAAAGTGTGATTGTATTCAAAGTTGTTTTAGCTAGCTACTGCCATGTAACAAAACACTCCAAAGCTTGGTGGTTTAAGCAATATTAAAGATGATTTTATTATCTCTCATGGTCTGTGGGTTGACCAGGCAGAGCTGAGTATCTCCTCTGCTGCTTTGCTTGGATATTCTCATGTGGTTGTGGCTGGTAGATGGGGCAGGAGTCATTAAGGGCTCCATTTGGGTGCTGGGACAGCTTGTCCTTTCCTTCTTTCATATAATCCTTGGGTCCTTCTCTGTCCACGTGATCTCTCTACTAGGGTAGCTAGATGTCCCAGATGGTAGCAGGATTCCCAGAAGCAAGTATTCCAAAAAAAGTGGAAGGGGAAGCTCAAGTCTATGTCTAAAACTTAGGCAACATATATTTACTGTGTCCCATGTATTAGCATGAGTCACAGCCCCGCTTCAGTGTGGAGGGGGACCACACAGGGTCCATAGACCACATAAATACCAGGAGGTTTGTTCACTGGGGCCTTCTTTGAAGACCAACTACCGCAGTGTGGGAAGGAAGTGTTGTAACAAAAACTTAAAACCTGTGGCATTTGCTTTGGGACAGAAAGCAAATGGGGAGTAGAAGCTGATGAACCTTGGGGAGAGTGTTATGGAAGTTTTGAAACACAGTAAGGAGATTGTTATTGGAGGCTGGAAAAATAGATAAAATAGGAAAAGGTCAAAATGAACGAAAGAAGTTTTGGAGCAAAATTAGTAAATCTAAGGGGGCGCCTGGGTGGCTCAGTGGGTTAAGCCGCTGCCTTCGGCTCAGGTCATGATCTCAAGATCCTGGGATCGAGCCCCGCATCGGGCTCTCTGCTCAGCGGGGAGCCTGCTTCCTCCTCTCTCTCTGTCTGCCTCTCTGCCTACTTGTGATCTCTCTCTGTCAAATAAATAAATAAAATCTTTAAAAAAAAAAAAAAAAAGAAGCTGTTTAAAAAAAAAAAAAATTAGTAAATCTAAGGAGGCCAGGTCTATATTCCAACCAGCAAAAAAGCTCAAAAATCAATGACTGGCCTCAGGGCAAAGAAAATCCAGGTGCAGCCAGTACAGTGTGGTAGAGTCAAGGGTATGGCTGTAAGACCCTTTGTGAAGGCCTCATATTTAAGGGCCTGTCTTTAGGCCCTTTGTGTACATACCAGGACTTCTAAGAATGTAAGTGTGTACCTCTTAGGTCCTCTCTGGAGACTGAGAATCTCACTGCAACCTCACAGGTGGCTTCAGGTGAGAGGGGCCTTTTCTCTCATGGAGTAGGCTTTAATTTGGTATATAAGACACCCACATATTTAAAAAAATTTTTTTCAGCTTAGATTGAAAGGGGCAGAGACTGTTCAAAATGAAGAGTCCTTTTTTTTTTTTTTTTTTTTTTTTATTTGACACAGAAGTGGGCGGGAGAGAGCACAAGCAGGGGGAGTGACAGGCAGAGAGAGAAGCAGGCTGCCCGCTGAGCAGGACCCTGGGATCATGACCTGAGCCAAAGGAAGATGCTTAATGGACTGAGCCACTCGGGCGCCCCTGAAGAATCCTTTATTATGGGCAAGAAAGAGGTTGAGAAGTCAATTTGGCCACAAACACTGACCATTTCTTCTAGAGAATGAAGGCTAACTCAGAGTAGGGCCAAGAACCACAGAGACCAACTTCCAGAGAATAGGATTAAGCTAATTAAGGAATTGGCTTGGTACCAGAATTGCTTTCTGCATTGGTTTCATCCCCTTTTTGAACGAGAGCATCTAATGCAGTTATCCTGTGCCTACCTCCTTACAATCTGTGGGGTTTGGAGGGGGATGACAACTTGTCTCTTTTAGTCACAGACCTTTAATTAAGACAAGAAGGACCCTCTCAAAGCAACCACACCCAAGGGGCCTCCTCTTCTCAGGACCTGATGTAGATACTGAGGGCCTGGCCAAGACTTCAGGGGCCTTGGAGGGTGAGTGTAGAGTCATTTGGATGTGTGAGGGACGTGACTCATTGGGGGGCCAGAGGGCAGCCTGTGGGAGCTAGTCTTCAAAGCTAGCCCGCAGTAAACCACCTCTCCTGGTGTTTATGATCTCGTGCAGGCCTCTGTCTGGAATCTGAGCTGTCGCTGTGACCCACTTTGGCCAACAGAAAGCAGTGACAGTGATACTGTGTGATTCCTGAGGAGAGGGCCCAGCGAGCCTTTCAGCCTCCACCTGGGTCTGTTACAACACTTGCTTTGGAACAAGGCAACCATCATGTAAGAAGCCGGATTCCTCTGAGACTGAGATGCTATGGAGAGGCCAAGCTAGCCATGGGGAAAATTCACAGGAGAAAGCAAGACAGTCAGCCAGACTGGGATTGTTCTTGCCATCCCAGCTGATACCAGCTATGAGGGTCAAGATGCTGCCATCTTGTCTGTACAAATGAACCTGAATTTGACTCTCGCCCTTTCTACCTTTTGACGGTAGCCATGTGAGACCCCTTCTACTGGCCACCAAGTGACCCCTGAGCCAGTCAATCCACAGAACTGTAATAAATAAAAAATAATTTCTTTTCGACAACTGAAATTTGGGCTTTGTTATACAGCAACAGATAACTGAAACGTAAAAAACATTGTGTGTTTTAATTTTAAAAAGTGCAAATTAAAATGTAAAAGATCAACACTCTCATATAAGTTTTTGACAAGTTACTTTTCTTTCTTTTTTTTTTTTTTTTACATTTTATTTATTAATTTGACAGAGAGAGAGAGAGATCACAAGTAGGCATAGAGGCAGGCAGAGAAGTGGGGGAAGCAGGCTCCGGGCTGAACAGAGAGCCTGACTCAGGGCTCGATCCCAAGACCCTGGGATCATGATCTGAGCTAAAGGCAGAGGCTTTAACCCACTGAGCCACCCAGGTGCCTGACAAGTTACTTTTCTTTAAAATATTCAAAATTATCTCTTAGAATTAAAAGGCACATATTAACTAGTAATACAACCTATGCATTTTATCTAATACTAAAATCTCAATTAAATATTTAAACAAAGCTGAATTTAAAAAAAAAATAAAGATTTTTATTTATTTATTTGACAGATAGAGATCACAGGTAGGCAGAGAGGCAGGCAGAGAGAGGAGGAAGCAGGCTCCCTGCTGAGCAGAGAGCCCAATATGGGGCTCCATCCCAGCACCCTGGGATCATGACCCGAGCCGAAGGCAGAGGCTTAACCAACTGAGCCACCCAGGCGCTCCAAAGCTGAATTTTTAATTTAAGTCTTGCCAATTTATTAGATCTGATAAAAATTTTTATAAAAATAAAATCCTATAGTTGTTCCACATCTGTCTCGTTGCCAATGTAAAGAATCAGGCTCACACTTTATGCATGCTGTATCTTGACCTGCATAGGACCTGCAAATGTGGGAGAATTATGAGTGATTTACACTGGAAAGTGTTCTGTGGCTGCCCCACATACACCTGTAGCATTGCTAATTGGGGAGTACCACTGGAGCCACAAAGAGAAGCAAGAAAACGCATGTTTGCTGCCCTCCTTCTATTGCCTTCTTGCTCTGCGAGAGAAGGACTTAGTGAATTCATCTGGCTTCCCCCGAGTGCTTCCACAGCGCAGGGTCCTGTCTGTGTCAGTAGCGACACGACCCGCATGTGTTTATAGCATTTGAACACAGTCTCCTCTTGATGCAAGGATGCAACTCAAATGTCGTGGAGAAGCATTTTGCTGGGGCCTGAACGGCGTTACCCATGAGTGTGGATGTTCAGGGTTAGAGATCATATTGTGCTCGCGCTGAGGGCCCTCTCCACAAGGACTATGGCCGTCATGTGTTTAACTATGCATGTGTGTGCGTGTGTGCATTCGTGAGTGTGCGTGTGTGTGCATTTGTGTGTGTATGTGTGTGTGTGTGTGTGTGTGTGTGTGTGTGAGAAATGTGGGTCTCTTGAAGAGTGGGGCTCAGAACAGAGGTGGGTCGTGTCCACCTTTAAGGGTGCTACTGCTTCTGGCCGTCCTCTGCGGGTCTGGCAGCTGCCTCTATGTCTCTCTCCTGAAGTCCTATGGAACCCTGACCCTTGGGTGCCTCGTTCTTATTCTGATTTAGTTCTTTGATTTGAAATGTTCCCTAGTCCATAATTAGTCTGGTGTATCAGCTGAGATATTAGCAGCAGCAAGCAACAGAAGACCAATCCAGGGGCACCTGGGTGGCTCAGCAGGTTAAGCCTCTGCCTTTGGCTCAGGTCATGATCTTAGGGTCCTGGGATTGAGCCCCTTATCGGGCTCTGTGCTCAGCAGGGTGCCTGCTTCCCACCCCTCCACTCCCCGGCTGCCTCTCTGCCTACTTGTGATCTCTCTCCGTGTGTCAAATAAATAAAATCTTTAGAAGAAAATAAGACCAATCCAAATGGGCTTAAACAGAAAGGGAATATGGGGGCTCCCACAGTGAAGTCCAAGGGCACAGAGAGAGGGCTCAAGCTCCGTTTTTAGGGGTGAGGCTTGGGGAAGAGCCCTGTGATGGACAAAGAACCCACTGGGACATCTAGTGCTGGGAGGATCGGGGACGCGTGCCCTGTTGCCCCAAGGACGGGAAGTCACCAGAATGCACCATGCCCTCCACACCTGGTTATAACCTTTTGCGAAATTCAGTTTTCCGTCTGTTGTACTGGGCACCTGGGGCTGATTTCTCAAGCAGCCCAGGTGGTAGGCACGATTTTCCTGACACACACTGCCGCCTGAAGCAGATTCTTTTTTTTTTTTTTTAATTTTTTTTTTAAAAGATTTTATTTATTTATTTGACAGAGAGAGATCACAAGCCAACGGAGAGGCAGGCAGAGAGGGAGATAGAGGGAAGCAGGCTCCCTGCTGAGCAGAGAGCTGGATGTGGGACTCGATCCCAGGACCCCGAGATCATGACCTGAGCCGAAGGCAGCGGCTTGACCCACTGAGCCACCCAGGCGCCCCTGAAGCAGATTCTTCACCCGCTGCTGATGTAAAGCTTTCCATCCCTGGCCAGGCCACCGTGGAGGTGTGACTGCCCCAGCAGAGCACTAGTGACTGGGCCCAGTGAGGACAGAGGCTTTTGGGGTGCAGATCCCCTTTTCCTCGGGTCTGCTTGAACACTCAGGGATTCCCTCAAGGATGGCTCCCCCAAAATCGTACCTCTGCAGTTGTGCACAGTAGAAATACCTGCACAATAAAACATCAAAGATACCATTGCTGCCAGGCAGTTGGTGGGAGCGTTCCTCTCCCCCAGAGCCCTACTGACAGGCTCTCCATGGCTGGAGAGCCGGGGGATGGGCTCTCATAACATTTCACTTCACACCGCCATTCCTCCAGTGGAATCCCCCAGAATCCTGGTGAGTAGGACAGGTCACCCTTCCCAAGGCCCCAGAGGGGCCCATCCGCCTTGATTCGCTTTCCTTTCACCCTCCTAGCTGAATGTGGCTTCTGCCCCCTCCTCCCCGATCCCAGTGTTCTCTGACACCCGCTCTCATTGCTTCTTGGGGGCAGCTTCCCGCCCACCCGGAGAGCGAAAAAAGGAAGGGCTGGGCGGCAGGGCTTCGAGGCCGCTCACTCAACTCCAAACGGTAAGCTGTTAGCAGTGTGTCTGTGGTTGTGTGGGGGTCACGCCTGGGGCCAAGACCTCCTGACCCCCTGCTCTGGTCTGGTCCTCTTCCATCTTCTCTATCTCCCTCTCCTTTTCTCCTTTCTCCTTCTTACATCTCCTCCCTCTGCCCTTCTCTCTCCCTGAGCACACTCTTTCTCTCTGCAGACTAAATGAGGCTGATTGAACAAACCTTAGTACATCCAGACTATGAATATCGTAAACCAGATGATTTTATTTTTTTTAATTTATTTTTTAAAGATTTTTTTTTTTTTTTTTTGACAGAGAGAGATCACAAGTAGGCAGAGAGGCAGGCAGAGAGGAGGAACCAGGCTCCCTGCTGAGCAGAGAGCCCGATGCGGGGCTCCATTCCAGGACCCTGGGAACATGACCTGAGCTGAAGGCAGAGGCTTTAACCCACTGAGCCACCCAGATGCCCCTATTTTTTATTTTTTAAAGATTTTATTTATTTATTTGACACAGAGAGAGAACACAAGCAGGCAGAGCTGCAGGCAGAGAGAGAGGGAGAAGCAGGTTCCCCAATGAGCCAGGAGCCCGAAGAGGGGCTCGATCCCAGAACCTCAGGATCATGACCCGAGCCGAAGGCAGACGCTTAACTGACTGAGCCAACCAAGCACCCCCAGATGATGTTTTTAAGAACGTTTGTTGGTAGTGACAGGTGGTGGGGGGTGCATCTGGGTGTCTGAGTCCGTTAAGCGTCCGACTCTTGGTTTCAGCTCAGGTCATGATCTCTGGGTCTTGAGATCAAGCCCTGCGTTGGGCTGCATGCTGGGCATGGAGTCTGCTTCTCTCCCTCTGCCTTCCCCCGCTTCATGTAGGCACGCACACACACTTTCTCTCTCTCTCAAAAAAATAAATAAATCTATAAAAAATAAGTTCTTTGGATGAGACTACCTGCGATATACCGTGCACAGAAAATCTCAAGGGTGTTTTACAGTCAGTATGAGCTCAGTTGTCCGATCTCCACACCCGGTCCCCAAAGATGGTACAAATCACTCAACACAGAGTCATCCATATAACACCACTTCCTTTCACCTCTGTCCTTTGGGGTGTAAGCCCTGTCCCTGGGTCAAAGCCCTTTGAAGGCCCACGGAATGGCAGGTCGGGCCAGAGCCAAGAATGCGTTTCAAAGGCTGGCCCATGGCTCCTCCCTCTTGCCCCAGTATGGTGTTTGTTACTTCCTCCCCTTGGGAGTATCCGGAGGCCCTGGCTAGGGGAGAGATGAAGGCAGAATTGTTGGATCAAAGTCCAAACACATAATAAAGGCATCTCCCTGCCCCACCTAAGGACATGATAATGCGGGTTTACTTACACACAAACCCAGAGCAGCGGGCTGGCCCGCCATAAACCTTCTCTTATTACAAAGCCGGAATCTTTTCCATCTGTGTTTGACTTGCAGCCTATGAAATAATGTCTATAAAAATAAGATTGGAAGCGAAAATACCGAATGCAATAAATTATGGTTACACTGTGTTCCCTCCCGAGGGATGTCCTGGCCAAGAAGCCTTCAATATTTCTATCTAGGGCTGTGCTTTGTATTTTCTCATAAAGCATTCCATTTGTTGATGGGAAGAAAGAGCCTGGACTGCTGAGCTCGATTCAATAGAGCGATGGTGTTTGGCTGTCTTTACCTGCCTGGCATCTTAATTTCTCTTCCAAAGCAACAACAGCTCTGTTCTTTGTGGAGCAGCAGAATGAAAGCCAAAAGGGAGGCTGCCCAGGGTGGATTTGTTGGCCAATTTCCATCACATACCCCCACCGCCATCACGACCACGAATCCAGACGCCGTCCCCATCTTCCTTCATGGATTTAACAGATCTACCATGTCCCAGGCGCTGGTGAGGGCCTGGAAGGGTGGGAAACCTGAAGGATTAATAGGACACAGATCTGAAGGTTTAACTTCTTGTGGCAGATGGGCCAGACAGACCAATAACTTAGAAGAAGAAGGAAACTCAGCAACAAGGAACAGAGAAAATTCTCCCAGAGGTCAAAGGAGGGAGACCTAAAGAGGCGTTTCAGTTGAGTCTGGAAGGGTGGGCTGGACTGGAAAGAAAGGCTTTCTTGGAAGAGCGACCGAGGTACAAGAAAGCACAAAATTCTAACACAGGGTTGAGGAGGGGAGGAATGAACTTGTCTGGCTGGACCACAAGGTGCATGAGGGTCAATTAGGGAAGTCAAGTTGAAGGCTGGATGGATCCAGGTCAAGAAATAGGAGGGCTGAGGCGCCTGGGTGGCTCAGTGGGTTAAGCCTCTGCCTTCGGCTCAGGTCATGGTCTCGGGGTCCTGGGATCAAGCCCCACATCAGGCTTTCTGCTCAGCGGGGCTCAGCGGGGATCCTGCTTCTCCCTCTCTCTCTGCCTGCCTCTCTGCCTACCTGTGATCTCTCTGTCAAATAAATAAATAAATGAAATCTAAAAAAAAAAGAAATAGGAGGGCTATAGGAGAAGGCTACTCAATCTAAGGATTTGGGCCTTTTATATGGTGGGATGTGAAGGATCAACAGGAAGTTACTGAGATGTGGTAGTGGAGCTGGTTTCGAAGCTAATCATTGTAGTGCCGTCTCGGAGCCAGTGGACATTCTCTCCTTTCTCTCCACACTCGCTTCCCTGAAAAGATCGCAATTCCTCCCCCTTCTTGGCTGATTCAAAAGTTCAGCAAAGATGATGAGTGTTAGCTATTTGCTTTAAATCCAACCACTTCACACTCTGTCCCTCTGCCTTGAGCATCTGTGGCAGAGAAGAGAGGGGGAGGGATGAGAAGGGAGCACAGAGAGTGTTACATATACCTCAGGACGAGTGAGTTAGTGCTTTGGATCCTTTCTAGAAAGTGGATTTGGCTTGGGAGAGGCATGATGGATGAGGGTACCAGGTGCTTGTTGGGTTGGCAGGTACCATAAGAGGAGTGGAGAGGACAGACGCGAGTCCGCTCACATGGCCCGCTCTGCCCTAGATGTGGCTCTGAAGTGTTCGGCTCAGAGGAGAGAACCCCAGGGTGCGAGATAAGGACCAAGAGACCGTGGGAGGAAGCCCAGACTCTGCTTGTGGATGGTTGGACGAGGCAGGGGCCACTCTCTGTGGCCTATGTTCTTGGAGTTGGGGTGACGCTTCCCTCATCCCACTTTTCTGACGATTCTGATGGGCTCCAGGGGCGTCGTACTCAGTGGGCATTTCTGTACTTTCTAAATTCCTCATTTGGCTTTAGTGAATTCCTCACTCGGCCCCCAGGGCAATTATATCCCTTTATTCTCTTCTCTTCTTCGAGTCTGTGTAGAGGGAGGAAAGTGGACCGGTTGTCCCACTGGGGCTGGCCCTCGATTCTCATCCTCTGGCCCATGTTGACGATGGGGGCTTAGATCTCTCTTTCTACCCCACGGCACACGAGCATGAGTCTGAGGAGCTGGGACTGTGGGAGAAGAGGCGCCTGGGACCAGCCTCCGCCTCGCTGCCATATTGTGCTCTGAGGAAGAGGGGGGAGGGCTCTTCCAGGCCGCACTGGCAGCCGGGCCAGCGCTTGTGGTAGGCGGTGTTTATGAGAACGCACAAATGTTTATGCGAGATTGCCAACTGGTTATTTATGAGTCTCTCGGCCTTTCCCCAATAAAAGCTGTTCCCTCAATGTTCTGACAGGCCTTGCATCTGTAACTAATGTGTCACTCGCTCAGCTAATGCAGTTCACTTGTGTTTATTTTTGCAGAAAAGCAATTTATCCAGCCACTCTGGAAAAAAAAAAAAAAATACCCGGCTTGTCAGGAGCCTTCTTTGGAGCAGAGTGTTTTTCCTCAAAAGAAACCCCAAATGTCTCTTAGCACAGACAGACTTTTGGTGCGTCAGTGTGTCCGTGGGTCTGTCCTGTATGGGAGAGTGTGTGGCGTGGCTGGTGTGGGCCCCAGCTCTGTCCCTAGGATCCAGAGGTGTGTCTTTGTGCCTCCATCTGTCCGGGCCTGGGTGGGCTTGAGATAATTTTTTAAAAAGGTGCTGGGAGTGGGGCTGGATCTCACTATGCTTTCCCTCTGGTGGAGATAAATCAAAGCTGGGAGAGTAGGTTGTTGGCCGTTGAAGGGCCTGGAGTTGGCAGTTGGGGGAAGGCTGGGAAGAGGGAGAAGGTTAAAAGGGAGGCTGGCTGGCTTCATGACGGACAGAGCGTTAGCGCTGGCAGGCCAGGCTGGTGACTGTAAAGCCGCAGAGGAAGGCTGTCTTCCCGAGGCCGTTCATTTTCTCATTCCCACTCTGCTTTCCTTCAGGATTGGCAGTAAACCTTCGGAGGAGAAAGCCTGCTCTCCGGGCTTGTGTGGGATGTTGTGAGAAAGGGAGCCTGAGAGGTCATTTCCAGCTGCCCAAGCGGATTTCTGGAAAAAGGACCAGGAAGTGGAGTGTGTGTGTGTGTGTGTGTGTATGACACACAGACACCCAGGGGACAGGAGTCTGGCTGAGCTGGTGGGGTCTGCGAGGAGGAAACAGGGACACCCACTTGGGCCAGGGAAGGTCCTGTCTATCTCTGTGGTCCTCATTATCATCCCATAGATTGTTCTTCTGACTCTGGCCTGTCAATGACCCAGCTTGGGTTGGGCGGGAGAGTCCAGAAGGCTCCTGGCAGACCCTGCCGGAGGCTGGATGAGCTCCTGGCTGCCTGTGGCCCGCCACGGCCGGTCGGCAGGAATGACGGCATACTAGGACAGTGGGGCCTGCGCCCTGCACCAGAGGGGACTTGGCACTTGAGAGCCCAAATAAGATGTCTTCTCACAGCTTAGACGAAATCTTCGCTGCCTTGTCCTGATTTGCAGGAAAATATGAAGTACATGATTCAAAGTTTTCTCAACCTTGAGTTTTCTGCCAGTAAGTTTTCATTAAACCTTTGGTGCCCGCCGAGTGATAAATCAGTAGACGTTTGTATACCCACCGAAAAATGGAGAGTTGTGCTCTGCCTGAAGCCTGTTTTTTACAGCCCTGGGTTTGTGGCAGTAGTAGTTCTGTCTGGCGTCCATAACCTGGCTGTGAAGTGGGACCCTACTCAAGGTTTCATTGGCTAGGTGACGTCCACGTCACCCCTTTGTGTCTCTGTCACCAGAGTGAATTTGACTAAGGAGTCTGCTTTTCATTTTGGCAGTGGTGTTTGCTTGTAGGAGAAAGGTGAGGGGCGGAAAGATGTCAGGGCTGTACTCTAGTTTCCAGGGAGGGAATTCAAAGGGGACAGACAGAGTTGGTGGTCTGGGTAGTCGTGGAGGCAGTTGGACGGTTGGATTTGCTCTTTTGATCTTTCCATCTCCTTGTCCCTCGAGAAGCCCCCTGCCCCTCCCTTCAGGGCCCCCAGAGGGCATGTGCCCTTGGCCCCTGTCCCTAAAGAGGCCCCCTACCCCTGCCTTTCTTCTGCTTCAGCTTCCTCCCTCCCTCTGGTCACCGTGGGGCTGAAAGCTCCTTGCCGCTGAAGTCCTTCCCACACTGGTGGCCTTTTCTCAGTGGTGAGCTGGAGATCTCTGGGGTGCGTGCAGGCATCAGTCCCACCCACACCTTTCCTGTCCGGTGGCACAGCCAATAGGTGGGGGGAACTCTGAGTCGGGGGGTGGGGACAGAAGGACCGAGGGGATGCTCTTGTACTAGGGAAAAGAACCTTGCTTTAGAATCTGTCAAGGAAAACACAAGCCCCCAGTCCCCCTGGTTTGAGGGTCACCTCCCCTTCTAGCACAGCAGACTGTTGGGCTCCCTGAGGCTCTCCCTCCTGCTCCACTGCAGGCTGTATGACAAAGCTGTCTTTTCTGCCGTGGCCCTCTCTTCTATCCCAGGCGGGCTGGCACCTTCCACCTTGGCTGCTGCAGGCCAGGGATGGGCTGTCCTGTGATCAGACACATCATGGAGCCGTGTTAGTCCACGAGTAAGGTTATTCTCAGGTCCTAAAATGAGGATTCACCAACTCCAGCGTGCACAGGGACCCAGGAGGAAATGCAAGGGGTGGAGAGACAGGCCCCAGAACGAAGGTAAGGGCCCTGGGCCTGGCGGTTGGGAAGCAGGGGCAGTGGTAGGACCGCAGCTACGGTACTCCATGCACAGTGGCGACCCCGTCTGCAGCAGGGGGTGCTGCAGGGGGGCCATGACCACCCAGGGAAGCCGGCGGTCCTACTTTCAAATCTGGACTTTAAAGATTTTTTTTTTTTTTAATTTATTTATCAGAGAGAGAGAGGGGGAGAGAGCGAGCACAGGCAGACAGAATGGCAGGCAGAGGCAGAGGGAGAAGCAGGCTCCCCGCTGAGCAAGGAGCCCGATGTGGGACTCGATCCCAGGATGCTGGGATCATGACCCGAGCCGAAGGCAGCTGCTTAACCAACTGAGCCACCCAGGCGTCCCTCAAATCTGGACTTTAGTGTGAACTGTCCGAATGTTGTGTAGACAGCAAACTTCAATCTAAAATGTGGTGTCGGCCCAGCAGTATGGGCCTCATGCCTGCTGGCTGGCTGTGGCTAGTCCTCCTCTCTGCTGTTGTGAAATGGGGCAGAGCTGTCATTCTGGGTGTTTCGAGATGTGTGCCCTGACTCTCCGGTCCTTGCCCCAAGCTAATTTCGGGATGCCTGCTTCAGGGAGCTACGACAGCTCGAGAGTTGAACACAGAGCTGGTTTGCTGAGAGCAGAGCTTTAACCGAAGCTGTCCTCTTTGGAGGACATAGGCTTGCTTTTTCTCCAGGCGGGGACACAGACCCCTGTTCTTTCACTGAGTATGATCCTATGGAAGGCCCTTTTGGACCTGGCCTCTGGGGAGCCGGGGGCAGGGAGGGCAGGCAATGGTCATCCTGGGTTAGGGCACCTTATCTGAGCAGGTGACAGATGGAGTGTCAAGGACGGTTTCTAGTTTGGGCGGTGGGGGATGTGGCACTTCCCCAGAGAGGGAATGCTAGAGAATCTCTGGGTTTGCGGGGGAAGATCTGGACATCTCTGGATTCTGCCCTGTCTTCCTAGTTTGGAAGTGGGGGAAGTGTGGGGGAAGGCAGCTTTTGGCCTCAGATGTGACATTGGAAGTATGGCCATATGGAACCCTGGCTGGGGAACACGTTCTGGGCTCAGCTGGGCTCCCTAAGGACACAGCCTGGCAATGACCACCAAGCTCAGGAGGTCCACTCATATTGGCCCCAGGGTCATTGGGGCTTCTGGGATCCTCTAGCGGCATGGAAAGTGTTCAGGTCTCAGCTCTGCACTTTCGAATGTGGCCTTGGGAAATGATGTCACTTCCTGGGTGTCCGTCCCTTGTCTGTAGAGGATCTGGCTGGATGATCTCCAGCATCCAAGCAGCCTGCAAGTTCTCTGACAATTACTCTGTTGCTGGCTGCTGCCATAGCTCAATCTGGCCCATCTTTCAGAGCGAGGATGGGACTTCGCTGCTCACACCGCAGTCAGTGTCCTGCAAGGCACAAGGTAATAGGGGCTTAATGTATGTGGAATGAATGAGCAAGTGAGCTTCTTGGCAGCAGGGAGCTAATCCCGCACACAGGAAATAAGCAAGCAGGTGACCCCTGGGGCAGACATATTCTTACTGTGATTTCATCCTGGCTCCTGGTGGCCAGGGAGGGTGAGGGCACTATAGGCTGAGGGCCACTCAGGCCTTGAGGCTGGGGCCTGTCTCTCAGTCCAGCAACTTCTACAGACTGGCTGGTGGGTCCTGGGCCACCCTACCCCAGAATTGCCTTTCCAAATCCTTCCATGTCTCCAGATTTTCAAAGTTTTTTTTTTTTTTTTTTTTTTTAAGATTTTATTTATTTATTTGACAGAGAGAAATCACAAGTAGGCAGAGAGGCAGGCAGAGAGAGAGAGGAGGAAGCAGTCTCCCCGCCGAGCAGAGAGCCCGATGCGGGACTCGATCCCAGGACCCTGAGATCATGACCTGAGCCGAAGGCAGTGGCTTAACCACTGAGCCACCCAGGCGCTCTTTTTTTTTTTTTTTAAATGCTCATGTTTGGCAATGTCATGGGGGACCAGGCTGGTGTATTTGAAGATGAGGCAGCCTCTGGGCCACACCTGTGGCCAGTTCTGCTGCCGGAGGGCAGGAAGGGAGCCGGACCTAGGCCCAGACTCCTAGTTCTCAGAGGAGATGGAGCAGAAGCAGAAGCTGGGTCCATCTGTGTGGCTATGGGATTTGTGGCTGCAGCTGTGGCCCAGGCCTGACTAGACCCCTGTTTGGAGGAAGGGGAGAGTCTAGGGTGGGTGAGAGTTGGGCCATCTGGGAGAATCAGTCTACAGGGTGACAGCAGAGCTTTTGGAACTCAGGCAGGAATCTTGGGGTACATCCCTTCACCCTGGCCTTGAGCACATTGGGCGCTTTGTGATTGCTTGCTATCACCCCTCTGAGTGCCCTAGCCCCACTCCGGGGCAGCCAGAGGTCTCCCCCAAGTGCCTCACGAACCTCATCTCTGGGTGATGTAGGAGTGAAGTGAGGGATCCAGGTTTGGCTGTGGATGGAGGGCCCTAAGTATTTCCAGATCCCCTGGCACCAGGATCACTGGAGGGTTGGGGACGCTTGTGCAGCCAGGTGGGGGCCAGGTCTGTTAGTCACCATTTTCAGGACCTCACTTGTCCCCCATCCTGATGGGTTTATTTGGAGAAAATCTCCAAATCTGTCTTGAGGATTAGTGTAACTGAGGAAGGGGCTCTGGGAGCTGGGGCTGACACTGACCCGGTGACTGAAAAAACAGATGTATTTGCTCAGGGTTCCAGAGGCTGGAAGTCCAAAGTCCAACTGCAGAGCTGGTTTCCTCAGAGGCCTCTGTCCTTGGCCCGCAGGCGGCCACCCTCTTGCTTCTCTTGCTGTCTTCTTCACGTGGCAGTCCCTCTATGCGTGCACCCCTGGTGTCTCCCTGTGTGTCAGAGTCTCCTCTTCCTGTCAGGACACCTGTCCCATTGGATTAGGGATCATCTAACAGCCTCATTTTACTTTAATCACCTCTTTAAGACCCCATCTCTGAATACAGCCATCTTCTGAGGTACCAGAAGTTGGGGCTTCAGTGTATGGATTTGGGGGGCACACAGTTCAGCCCATACTAGGGGGGATGGAGACCACAAGCAGGGCCAAGCACAAGATTGCACGAGGGCACTATAGTTAAGGGAGCGCTCTTCATATCATAGATACTGTTATTATTTGGAAATCTTTTTCATCTTTTTACAGTAATCATGTTAGCTCCGAAGGTGGTCAGTGTGTAATGCTTACTGCAGATTTCCTGCAGGTGGCAGTAGAGTGCTTGTTCTAACACGATCTGTATGTTACAAAAATTTCCTGACTAATAGAAATATTGAAGAAGGAGCACAGTTTTCTACATAGACATGTATGTTTGGACAGGTAGTGGCCAGGTCACATGACTGTCCAGGGTTCCGGGGTGGCTTGGAGGAGCCATGTGACCTCAGTTAGCCATACCGATTGAGTCTGAGCAGGGTCCTAAGAGTATCATGGTTCCATGGATTAAGTTTAAGGAGGGAGGTCATGTGACTCCAACCGCCTTATAGACTGGGCTAGTCACAAGACTACGGCTTCTCTTGATCTCGTAATGACCCTGTTCCTTCAAATATCGATAGAATCTACTCTCAGAGCCTATGGAGGAAATATGGGTGGTCTTAAACTATCCCCATTCTCACCACCCAGGAGCAGTCTGGGACCCTTGGAGCCAAAGTTGGCATGACTACCCAATCCTCTTCACTGAAGGCTTCTGGGAGCCCCCTCCTTCTGTCTGAGAGCTCTGTCTCATGGCTCTGTGCACAGGGGGTTCCTGAGATTTCCCAAATGCAGGTCTGACTCAATCACATTTAGGCTCAAACACATACTCAGGCCTGATGTGCTTCCCTAGACCACCATGCTCAATCCCCATAGCTTTCCTGTGAGCTGGATTCTAGCATCCTCTTTTCATGGACATGCAAACAAAGGCCTAGGGCGTTAGGTGGCTTGCTCCAGGTCTCATGGCCAAGTGGCAGAGCAAGATCGAGAGCCAGGTCCTTCTGATCCCAAAGCTGAGAGCAAGGCTGTTTGCTTGGTTCTGCACAGACAGAGCATATGTGACAAGTGTGACCATAGTAACTGAAGGTGTCCCTGCTGCCCTGTGCCCTGGCCCCTCACTGGGACTGCTGGCCGCAGGGTGGTAGACAAAAGGGTCCTCCCACCTCTCTTCTGGTTCTCCCCTCTCCTGCTGTCCCGGGAGACAGCACCCCAACATTTTTAGCTCCAAGACTGGCATCTTTGAATCTATCTAACCAGCAGACAAGGTCAGGCTGCCGTCTCCATGTTCCAGAAGCCTGGAGATGTGTGGCAGCTTGACCTCTCCATTCCTTCCCTTCCCCACTCCCAGGTCTGTTTCCCCCACTGCACTCAGCCATAGGTGGGACTGGTGTGATGGGAACTCTTCTCTTTTGTCTGTGCTAACAGACACTCTGTCTCTGGGGCTGAGGCTCTTAGAGCATGAAAATAATCTTGCCATGCTTTGGATCATATTTTTGCCCTTTCTTGATGCTGTTTTGGGAAGAGGAAGAATGGGCTTTGGCCAGAGGCCCAGCCTTGTGAGGGTGGCCAGGCTGCCCAGCCCACCTGTGGGGCCGTTGCGGAGGCAACACGTGTGTGTGTGTCTATGTTTTTGTATTTGCATCTAGGTGTATGTGTGCACCCTAGGTGTCCTGCAGGCTGGACACTAGGCCTGATGCTGTTGAGAGTAGAGTCTCAGGCTTTGTGTCCATTTTTCTCAGTGATCCTGGATGTGACCTTTCATCCTCCCCTGTGGCTGTTGGGGTCTTTGCCTTGAGACCAAAGAATTTTCCTTTGGAACCAAGTGGGCCTCGCTACCCTGGGGAGGGCAAAAAGTTACTTTCAAAAGCAAATGGGGGGCGCCTGGGTGGCTCAGTGGGTTAAGTCGCTGCCTTCGGCTCAGGTCATGATCCCAGTGTCCTGGGATCGAGTCCCACATCGGGCTCTCTGCTCAGCGGGGAGCCTGCTTCCTCCTCTCTCTCTGCCTGCCTCTCCGTCTACTTGTGATTTCTGTCTGTCAAATAAATAAATAAAATCTTAAAAAAAAAAAAAAAAAAAAAAAGCAAATGGGAACATGGTGTTGCTGGGAGCCCGGAGCTGATGGGACCTTGTTTAATTCTGAAGGAATGTGCGCGGGTTCTGGCCCAGCAGAGCAGGCCCTGGCCTGACCGGGAGCCACAAAGCCCCTGGCCAGTGGGGGCTGCCTCTGGAACAGGGAGTTTGGCTGGTCAGAGGCAAGCTGTTCCGGAGATGACAATCATACGATCAGGTATGGCTGGAATGGGTCAGGGCTGAGAGAAGCCCATGGTGCCTTCCTCAGAGCCTCTGGGTAAGTGTACCTAGCTCTGTGCTGGGGAGAAAAAGCAGGGAAGTTTGTACCTGCCCCCTCACAGCCCATTTCTACCCTTGAGGGAGTGTAGCATTTAGCAGAGAAGAGCAAAGCCCCCAACACGGTAAGAGGTGTGTCAGGGACAGGGGTGAGGCAGCATATGGTGTAGAGAGGAGGAGAGAGGAACAATTTCTGTGGATTCTGATCATCAGGGAAGACTTCTTGGAGGAGGTGAAGGTTTAGCTGGGCCCTGAAGGATGGTGAGGATTTGGTGGTGGTGGGGGAGGACATTCCAGGAAGAGGAGAGGACTTTGCAAAAGATGCAGAGATGGAAAAGGGCAAGAACTTCTTGGAATAACGGTGCCCACACTGGCCTAGAGAGGGTCTGGGAAGAGAGGAGTGGCAGACGAACAGGAAGGTCAGCTCTGGTATATCAAGGGAGCTCTGGGTGTCAGCCAGAGTTCATCCTCAGGTGATAGGGAGCTACTGAAGGTTCTTGAGAGGAGGAGTGACCTAATGAAAGGAGTGAGTTGTGTAGGAAGAGAGAGATGGGTGGGGTGATCAGGTCAGCTGCTGGGTGGGGGATGGAAGCTGCCAAGAGCAGAAAAGGGGAAGGCAGGGGCTATTTGGGATGAGGAAATGTAGGGCTAATGAGGGGTCAAAAGCTGAGACCTGGGGAGCAAAGGGGGCAGAACGGAATTCACTCTTATGACCCTTGGACATTCTTCAGGTCCCGTTTCTGTGTTGGGATCCCCCTGAGCAGACAACGTCATGTCAGCCTGAGACGGCTCCTTGCTCACAGGCCTGCGGAACCAGATGAGCCTGGGAGACCGAGACAGAGGCCGGGCCCTAACCCAGCCCACGACCCGGCCCGTCCTTTGTCGTCTTGCCCAGAGTGGCCCTGGCCTCAGCAGTGGGCTTCTCGTATCTCATCCACTGACAACAACGAGCAGCATCTGTCACTGGAAGCCCGTGTTAATCCACAGGGGAGGAAGGGAGCCCTAGAGCGTGTGTGCATGCTGCAGGAGTGTGATCTCTGTTTAGGCCTTGGGGGGAGTTGGGGTGCAGGATACGGCCCAGCCTGGGTGTGTGCATACTGTGGTCTGTGTCCATCCAGCGCAGCGTGAGGGCACATGCAGTCTGGTTCTGCTGGCCCCAGGGCCTGCCCTATAGTGTGTGTCTATTTGTTGAGGGAATAAGAGTGAACGTAGGCCCAACTGAGGCCCCTGGTGCAGATGGCCTTCCAGAAACGGCAGCCATAGACAGCTAAAGGTGTCCTCCCTAGAGGCCTGGGTCTCTTCAGTGTATCGACACCATCTTAGCTGTCACTCCCACCCGGCCCCAAACACCCAGGGCAAGCCTGATGGTGTCTGGATGTGCCTGTGACTCCACCCTGTCCCTCCCCCATGTCCTTGGCCTCTGCAGGCTGGAACCGCAGCTCCCTTTGCCTATTCTGAGCTCAGTGCTTCCTGCGGTTATGAAGTAAAGCCTTGAGAACATCCCCGGAAAATGGGCTTGTCCTGGAGGTCGGGGCAGCTCCTGGCCTTGGGAAGGTCCTGGGTGATGGGGCAGGAGTCTGGCTAAGCAGACAGGCTTCCCTTCTGGAGGTGAAGGTGATTATAGTCTTGTGGAGTCAGCATTATCTGCTAGTTTGGAGTTTTCCAAGCTGGGGATGGTAAACCTCTCTGGCAGGCATGATGTCAGGGTCCCCAGTGACTGGCTGTGCCTGCAGGAGCCAGAGGCCTGATGAATCATGTGGGCCAGGATCTGGGCTCCTACACTCATGGGGCAGGCTGTGGGGCTCCTTGGCCAGGGCCTGAATGGGCTTGGGGGTACTGCTTGCCCTATGCCCTCCCCCAGCCTCTATATCCACTCCCTCGCCCCTCTGCCTCTCCCTCCCTGGGCGCCCACACAGGCAGCTCTGCTTGTGCTTTCCCAGGTTCTGGAAGCTTTCTGGGCCCATCAGGGGACCTGAGCTCCTGTCTCCGATGGGTTTGCTGCACCCAAATAACTCGAGCCCCAGCAAAACATACTGTTTGGCTGGTGGCAGTCTTCCTCAGAGTGCCCTGAGCCGTACACCCCTTCATCCTCCTGGCACATTTGAGGAGTACCTTCCTTCCCGTGATGGTTTCATCCTCACACAGACCTAAAGCAATGCTGGGCCTCTCCACACTGCAGCCTGAGGCAAAAGGGAGCATCAGTAAGACCGGTCCTCTATTTAAAAATCTCGTATTTCCTTCAGCCATTATCAATATTTTGTGTGAGTTTTCATTTTAAAAAATATTGCATTCAAATCTGATTTTCTTGCCTGCTGAAGCCTCAGGTGAGCGCTTGGAGACCGACTCTGCTGCCGGTGTGAAACACCCCCCACATTTGCGCTCCTGCCAGTTTGGGGCCCCCCTTTGCTGCGAATGGCAGTTTCCCGCCCCTTGTCACATTCCATCTTCTGGCACAGCCTTCTGGAGTGCATTAGCCATCACTGGTTTCTCCTTCCCACAGCTGGGGAGCTGAAGCAGAAAGGTGAGACTTGTGTGAGGTGTTCCCTGTGTAGTCCCAGGAGGTGGCTGGACTGTCCCTAACCTGGGCCTCCTGAGCCGCTCCCCCCGCCCCCGCCCCCAGTGCTGGAGCCTGGGGCTGGGAGTCCCTTTGCTGGGATCCCAACCCTCAATGGGCTGTTTGCCTGCACGGTGGGACCCCTCTCCAGGCCCCTGGCTGCACACAGTCTTCCTTGTGGGGGTGGTCTTGCCCACCTCCCCAGGGACTCTGCAGGGTGAGTATAACATGTTCCCGCCTGGGGCCGAAGGAGGGGGCAGATTTCAACGGTGTGCCTCCTGGAAACCACATCAAATGGGGTAGCTAGGAATTAATAAATAAATTTGGGAGACAAGTCAATTACCCTCCCCTTGTGCCCCGTCCCTGGGGGCAAACAGCAGCCTGTGGTTCTCAGCCCGAACACACCTTCCTGGGGGTAGGCCCAGTGAGCCAGGCAGCTGGCTTCTGTCAGATTAGCTGGGCGAGATGTGACAGGCCTCTGTCCTCTGGGGAAATGGCTCCCTTCCTGGGAGGCGGTGAGGACATTCCCAGGTTGCTATGTTCCTGCCCTCTCCCTGCACCCCTCCCTCTCTCCCTCCCCTCCTGGGTGGGTGTCCATATCGCAGCCCCTCCCACAGTCTCTGGCCCAGTTAGTCACAGGCCCCAAGTCCCACAGTGATAGCTGTCAGGTGTGGTTGCCATGGCTTCAGGAGATGCCTGCAAAATTCACGGACCAGCCAGAGCGCTGTCTCGTTAGTTTCTTCCAGACACATGGGCACTATTATTTCAAAGACCGGACTACTCATTGCCTCAGAAAACATTTATTCAGTCCGCAAATATTTTTAAATGCCATGCTCTGGGGCGGTTTTTGCTACGTTGTGGAGATAGAGAAAAGAGACACACACTTGCCCTCTAGGAGCTTAGAGTTGTGCGAGGAGGTCAGACCCTGCATGGACAATCCACCATGCAGGGCACCAGGGGGGTACCTAGCCCAGCCTAGGGGGTGTCCCGGGGAGGGTTCCTGAGTAGATGGCACCTGGGCTACCTCCTAGGGGATGAGTTGTCATCCAGGAAAGAGGATGTAGAGTGCTGTTCCAGAAGGAGGGAACAGCATTTGCTAAGTCTCAGAGGCAGGGGAGGGCTGTGAGCTGCACGGTAGCATGTGGAGGGGCCAGGGAGAAGGGCCCAGTAGAGAGGCTGACTCAGGTGCGGCCTTGAGCTACACCTATTTGTAAACAAGGTTGCATGGGGCAGGGAGGGATGGCCTGTCAACTTTCTTCTTTCAGTCTTTTAAAAAGTGATTGGGTTATGAATTCTTTTCAGCTTTCTTTGTGCCTTGGGCAGGTGGGGTACTGGGTATTTTTCCTATTTAGGAACAACACACGACTCCATAGAACCCAGCAGACTGCAAAGAGAAAGGAATGATCCCCAAAATATGAGAGCAGTACCTTGAAAAAATGAGTCTCCCTTCAGACATACACTGCCCCGGAATGTTCTATGGTTGACTTATGGAGGCGTGCTCTATAGATGAAGGATTCTCAAGTCAAGATTTAGTAGGCACGATGATCGCTCGGAAAATTTATTAAAAATGTGGGTGTTTGGGATCTGACTCAGTGGGGGTTCAGCGGTGTGCGTTTTTAGTAAACTTCGTGGTAAATCAGATGCAGTCAGAAGAACATGCTTTGAAAAACCCATTCCTAGAATCTGGAAGATTTTGTCCTGGGGAATTTGCTTGCAATTCAGAAGGATGCCACCAGATGGCAGTGGTGTTCTGCAATGGCTCTATGCTAAGACCGCCCCTCCCTTTTTTTTTCCATTGAGGCTATTGCCGGAGACACAGTTCTTTACCACAAAAATGTATCAATAACAGATAATTATTTTAGGTAATTTCTAGGACTATTGGTCATGAAATCTGAAATTTCACAGCTTAGTTTTAGATTTAAATGGACGCTTCAAACATTAGAGCTGCACTTTTGCAATTACAGTGGCCACTGGCCTCTTGTGGCTTTGAGCACCTGAAATGTGCTTAGTCTGAACGAGGATGTGCTGAAAATGTAAGAAACACACTGAATTCCAAAGACCAAAAAAAAAAAAAAAACCCCACAACGAATGTATACATATCTAACTAATAATTTCTATCATGATTACATGTTGAAGGTACACTATTTTGAGTTAAATAAAATTTTATTATAAAAATTAATTTCATTGTTTCTCTTTACTTTTTCAAAGGGAATACTAGAAGATGTAAAATTATATAGGTGGCACACGTTTTATTTCCGTTGGGCAGCACTGCCTTAGAAAAGGCCCAGACTTGAAGTCCAAAGACCTCCATTTAAGTTCCAGGCACTCATTGCGTGCCTTTGGGCAAGTCGTGTACCTTCACTTACTCCCCATTTCATCATCTGTAAAAAAAGGCGTAATTACAGCAGGCCTACTTACTTAAAAGAGTTATTTAAAAGACCGAGTGAGATAATGGGACCGAAGGAGCTTGTGTAAACTCTAGAGCATCACAAAGGAATCAAATTACTATTGTGTGGTTACTGATAAACAGGAGAACCGGGGTCAGACCCTTCACCAAGGTTACTGGATTGGGCACTTCCGGATTCTTGAGAGTTTACGACCCACCCACCAAGTTAAGGAGTTACCGTATGCCCTTTTGAAATGCAAAATGACAATATAGGGTTAGAATATGATTCAAGTTAAGTAATGGGAAGCAACACAAGGCGTACAAATCTTCCTGGACTTAGGTCCTGATAAACCCATCACAAGTTTAAAATAGTAAATCAAAATACGTTGAATATGCTTCACCTTCTCAAGATGATAGCTTATGCCAGCCGACCTTACATGTGCTCAGAACACTTACGTTGGCCTATGGTTAGGTAAAATCCTCTAACACAAAGCTTGTTTTACAACAGTGTTGCCCATCTCATGTAACGGATCAGATACTCTCCTGAAAGTGAGACTCAAGCTTATTGCAGGGGTGTGGAGTGGATGTAAGGCAGTGGGCTGCTGACCTGGGTGATCGTGAGGCTGCCTGGGAGCTGGGGCTGCCACTGCCCAGCGCCTCGAGAGAGGGTCGGACCGCATATCGCTAGCCTGGGAAAAGGTCCAAATTCCAAATTCCAAGTTTGGTTTCTACTGAATGGGCATTGCTTTTGCACCATCATCAAGTCAAAAACCAAAACCAAAACAAAACAAAAACATGAGCTGAACCACCATAAGTTAGGGACCATCTGTCTATAGTTAATAGTGAGTCATTTCTTTTTCTACTTGAAAATGCGCATTTATTGAACTGGGACTGTAGGATTGGAAGGTTGGGTTGGAGGGGAGAGTAGCGTTTTGTCTCTGTCTGCGAAGGGGTTTATCATCTGAGGGAACAGACACAAATGATAAGAAAGAGAGTGGAGACAACCGTGGAAGCCACCAGCCTGGGGGCCAGTAAAGGGAACACTGGTGTTAGGAATAAGAGACAGGACACCCAACTAACTCTCCCTTTTCTCCTCTTCCTTACTAACTAGAATCTTGACTTTTGCGGGGTTGGCAATTGGCCTAGCTTAAATACTACATTTTGGGGCCTCTTTCGAAACTAGGCGTCGCCACACAGTTTAGTTCTGGACAATGACCTATAAGCAGAAGTTGGATTGGGCTTCCACGAAATCTCTATAAAAGGGAGAGACATTCATCCAGGGTGCACACAAGAGCCTTTGGCCCTCCTTGCCCGGTCTGTGGGTGTGCTGGTGGCGACTCCGGCAACCATTTTGTGATCGTGAATTTAAAAGTCTCACCCTCCAGTAGCAGAGGAGAAAGCTAGAAAGAGCCTGGGACCTGGCTGACATCGTACGGATGCTAGACTGCTCTGAATTTCCAACCTTTGCTGTTCTTATTATGTGAGAGAGATGCTTCTCTCTCACTGTTTAGGCCACTGTTGTTGGGGGTTTCTGTTCTACGTGGCCAACCTGACTGCTGAATGACAGTGAGCATCTCAGTGTTTATGTCAGTGCTCCCCGGCTCCATTCGCCTATGATTTTGTTGCAGTCTGGGGCCAGAAGGGCACATGGCACAGATAGGGCCACTTTTAAGCCCTATTGCAGCAATTTGGGTGGTAGTGAAGTGTCCTTTCCCTCTTCAGGAGGACTAAGAACCCCAGAGAAGGAGAAAAAAAGAAATACCACAAAGAGTCACATTTAATGGGTGCCTGGGTGGCTCAGTGGGTTAAGCCTCTGCCTTCAGCTGGGGTCATGATCTCGGGGTCCTGGGATCGAGTCCTGTGTCGGGCTCTCTGCTATGCGGGGAGCCCGCTTCCCCCTCTCTCTCTGCCTGCATCTTTGCCTGCTTGTGACTTCTCTCTCTGTTAAATAAATAAATAAATAAATAATATATATATATATATATATATATTTTTAAAAGAGCCACATTTAAGAGAAGGGGATATTCAGGTGCTGACTGGTACCAGCCCACTCTATTTCATAATTGAAAAGTGTAAGGGGAAAATTAATCGGCAAAAGAGAGTTGAATCTGAACTTATATAAAAACAATTATAAAAACACATGGGGCGCCTGAGTGGCACAGTTGGTTGAACATCTAACTCTTGGTTTCAGCTCAGGTCATGCTCTGGGGTTGTGGGATCGAGCCCTATGTCAGGCTCCATGCTCAGTGTGGAATCTGCTTAAGATTCTCTCTCCCTCTCCCTCTGCCCCTCTGGCTCATGCTCTCTCTCTAATGAATGAATAAATCTTAAAAAAAAAAAAAAAACCCAAAAACACATAATAGAAAACTTACCATCCTAACCCTTTGAACTGATTTCTTTTTAACCTTTTTTCCTACAGGTTTTCCTGCAGCTCCCACTTCAGAAGACCAGCCGTAGGGAAGGGGTAGGTTATCTTTGGTTTGGGGCTCAAGCTGACTGTCTTGACCTCTTTATTGAGATGACGGTTTGGACATCGAGGCTTTGCAGAAACGGAGTGTTTGTTAAAAGACCTTCCTTTAACATGTGTGGGGACAGGCTTGGTGGATTACATAGCAGAGTTTACCACTACCTGGATGGGAAGGGCTCAGGTAATCACAAAGAAGAGATCGAGAGCCACCCTTTCCAAGCCCAGGGCTGTGGAGGAAGCATAGTAGGAATAGCAAGGAGGGGGAGGTGTGTGCTCTGATGCTCCCCCCGCGCTCCCCGCAACCCCGCCGTCAGCTCTTGCTAGGTAAGGCTGCAGTAACAAACAGCCCCACAGCTCTTTGTCTCAAAACAGCAGTGTCTCAGGGTGCCTGGGTGGCTCAGTCAGTTGAGTGTCTGCCTTTGGCTCAGGTCATGATCCCAGGGTCCTGGGATAGAGCCCTACATCGGTTTCCCTGCTCAGTAGGGAACCTGTGTCTCCCTCAACCTCTGCGATCTCTCTTGCTTTTGCTCTCTCTCAAATAAATAAATAAATAAAATCTTAAAAACAGAACAGTGGCGTTTCTGTCATTCATGTCCCATGTTGATGGCTGTGGTCAGCTGGGCTCTGTCCTATGTCTTCTCAGTCTGGGGCCCTGACTGAAAGGACAGCCCCAGCGCGGAGCACACAGTTCTCAGGGCTGGAGAAACAGCAAGGGAGCTGGCAGACTCTGACACGAGCTCTCAGCACATCTGCTTGAAGGGAGCCCATGTCCTGCGTTCTCATGCCACTGGCCACGCCAGTTGCGTGGTGGCCACGTTGGTGGGGTGGGGAAGGAGGGTCCTCCCACTGAAGTCCCTAAAAGCTGCTCGGCCACAAACAGTGGGGTGACACCCTCTTTCAGGTGTCATTGCCTCTGCTGGCAGGATGGACCCATTGCAGGACGAAGGGCTAATGGAGACCAGGCCATGGCAGAGAAAAGCAGTCGTGTCTTCCGTTCACCTGCGATCACAGCAGGACAGGCAGCTGCCCTCACAGACCGGGGCCACCCTGTCACCCCTAACCCCCTCCAAGAGAATGTAAACACAGACGCCCACCGACCTTTCTTTGGGGCAGGAGTTGTTTTCCTGAATCAGATGGGATCAACCTGTTCTGTGCTTCAGACCTGTTTGTTTGTTTGTTTTTTAAGATTTTATTTATTTATTTGACAGAGGGAGAGAGATCACAAGTAGACAGAGAGACAGACACAGAGAGGGGGGGAAGCAGGCTCCCTGCTGAGCAGAGAGCCCGATGCGGGACTCGATCCCAGGACCCTGAGATCATGACCTGAGCGGAAGGCAGAGGCTTTAACCCACTGAGCCACCCAGGCGCCCCTGGGACCTGTTTTTAAAAGGACTTTCCTGTTTGTTTGTTCCTCTTCTTTCTTGGATTGTCGAATGTTTTTATAACATACTTTGCACACAATCAACACAACCTAGGAAAATAGTTATTAAAGAGCCAGAAAAGGCTTTCTTCACACTTGTCCTCTTTTATTTCTTCCTCCTTCTGATAGGTTGCTCCTGGGTGGGGCTGTGGTCGGTGGGTGAACCTGGGGGAGTGAGCTGTGAATTCGGGACAAGACATCCAACAAGGGGCCTGGGGTTCACCCTACTTCTAAAGGACCTGGGACACCCCTTCCCTGAGCCCTCCAGGCAAATTATTGCTCAGCCCCATTTTGTTAATTTACAGGCTGCAGCTCTTGGGGCCGCTGGGCTGGGCTGGTTTGACAACAGGAGCAAGTGGTGGCCACGCTCAGGGGACATGAGGGGAGAGGGAAGGCCTCTTTCCCGTCACTTCAGATCCACCGTGTCGTCCTCGGCACCCCTTCCGAGGTGCCTAATACTCCACGTTGGAACTCCTGCCCTTGTGCCCAGCGCTGACATCAGGAGGGTCCCACGTTAAGCTGCGGAGGCCTCAGCACAATAAGTCCCCGGGGACCCCCAGAGCCAGGGCTGTAGGAAGGTCGTCGGGAACTCTGGGAAGCGAGTAGAAGTTCTTGAGGGGGGATGGGAGCTCAGAAAGGGGTGGAAAGAGGGACCCAGGTGAGAGACCTACCCGCACAGCTAGAAGCCACTTCTGTCTCCAGCTGGCCTTGGCTGCCACAGCAGGAAATGGAGGAATCAGCCTGGCTTATGTCCATGGGTGGGTGGAGAACAGGCATGGGAGCACCTGGGGGACAAGCGGGGTGTCCGTCCTCCCATCCCTCTGTGGACGGGTGGGGTTTCTGCACTGCTCCTATAAGGTGTCCCTGGTGCGGGCCCCGTGGTCAGCGGAAGGGCCCCAGGCGGCTCGGCATGGGTGAGTGAGTGGGGCTGGGGGAGTCTGGGGGACAGGAGAGCTCTTCCCTACTCTCTCTGTCCGCCCACTTCCCAGAACCCTCAGAGCGTGGAATCAAAAGGAAGGTGGCCAGGGGCGCCTGAAGACACCATTTTGACGATCTCCTGTGTGAAGTATCCTGTGGTGTTTGTGGAGGTGGGTCCTGGCCCCCTTCTGCTGTTAACTCTCCCCGCAGCCCTGGGTGTCTGATGGGCTCATTGGCTGGGAGGAACTCACGGCTGATACCGGTTAGAGGTGTGTCCCCTCCCAGGGGCATCTGGCCTTTACTAAAGAGGAAAGACGCAACTAGAGGCTGGATCACCAAGGGAAGAAAGGACAGGGAGATAATTTGAAGCAGGGAGTGCTTCTGCTCTCTCCTGTCATGACGGTAATACTGGACAGCACTCATATTGGTAGAATATACTACAGTTTGCGAAGCCCTTTCACATATGGTGGCTTACTTGTCGCTCCATCAGCTGACAGAGGTAGGTATTTGTAAACGAAGACACTGAGGCCCAGGAAGATCAGGGATGTGTCTGTCCAAGGCCACACAGCCGCACGCTGGCAGAGCTGGGACAGGGAGTGGATTCTTCCCCTCTGATCTAGGTCCTCTCTGGGGTGCCGGCCTGCAGGGGCTCCGCCTGGGAACAGGGGTGTGAAGACGGTAAAGCCCCAAGAGGCTCGTGGAGGTACTGGTGAGTGAGAGATTTGGACTCACAGGACCCGCCTTAGGATCCGAATTCCATCTCTTTCTCAGAAGTTACCTAACGGCCCGGAGCCTCAATTTCCTTACTAGTAAAGCGGGGGTACACCCCCTCCTCCAGCTTCCCCTGCCAGGGTTACTGTGAGGACCAGCAGTGAGATCCCGTGATTGAAGAATGGTTGCAAATGGCAAAGGGCTGTCCTCACGCTCGATTCCAGGAAGTGAGGGCTGGACTCTCTTTGCGCTGTTCACACCCTTCCTTTTGGGGGAAGCAGAAGGCTCAGAAATAGCCTTTGCTTCTGTCCTCCCTGCATCACCCCCACCCCCGGGAATTGGGGCTGAATGTTTTCTTCTTGAAATACAAAAAAATCAAAGCAGATGCAGAAAAACCAAAAGCTCATTCCTGCTTCCCCTCAGCTGTCCTTCTGCTCTCTGGGGCCAAGAAGAGAGGATGCTGCTGGAGGCCTGGATAGAGCTCGAGCCTTCCAGAGTCCTCCCTGCCGGGCAAGGGCTCCCGGCAGAGACCTGGGCACTGTTTGTCATCTGTCCGGAGGCCAGTGCTGGTGGACCCTGGTCTTCCTTGGGAGGTGGGGCACTGAGAGAGGAGCCTAGCTTTCTCAGACCAGGCTGGTCTTGCCTGAGAGCACCAAGGAGCCACCTGGACACACCAGAGAAATGGGTCCTGTCCTCCTAACCCAAAATAATGGACACCTTTTTGGCCATTTGCACACTGGTGTTCAGAATTCTGTGAGTCTCCTTTCCCCTCTGATGATCAGTGGATGAGTTTTCAGGGCATGTTTGTCTTTTTCTAGAAACAGGGAGAGACCAGTTGCAGCATACACATTGTGTGGGACAGCTAGACGACCAGTCCCAAATGGGAGAGGGCCACAGAGTGGGGGCTGCTGACATGCCCTCCCGCCCCAGACCTAGGGGCTTGCCCTGAGATGGTTAGGAGGGCTCACTGGTCTACCTGTGTCTCCTCAGCTGTGTCTGACGGGGATCATTACTCAGAACTTGGTAACGGCAGCAAAAGGGATTCGCTGAGAGGAAGGTAACCTCTATACAGATGAGCTGTAAGACAGACAAGCTGTTTTCTAGACAGGCAGTCCTATCTGTGGCAATCTCAGACAATATAAGGTTTGTGTTAAGTGCCAATCCCTCTTTAACAGGAGACTGAGAAAGGAATGTTCCAGGCCACATTCTCAATCAGGTTTCCAGCAGGTCCGGGTTCTGAACTTTCTTCTGGCCCTCCTCTTGCTCCAAACCATTCTGAATTCCTCTTGGTTCCATGCCAGCGGCTCCCTTTCTTCTTAGGGCTTACAGCCTAGGAGACTGTTAGTTTCCCTAACTTCTCAGCATTGGATTTACAATACAGAGTTCAGCAGGCCTATTTTCATAGCTCTGTTTTTTTGCTGTCTGTTCTCCCACAGGCTTACCCAGAGACTGGGGATGGTGGGTGGGGCTCCGGGCCAGCACACAGTCTGCTAACGAAGGGGGCTGTGCCTTTGAAGAATTTATTTATTCATCTGACACACACACAGAGAGAGAGAGATCACAAGTAGACAGAGAGGCAGGCAGAGAGGGGGGTGGGAAGCAGACTCCCCGCTGAGCAGAGAGACCGATGTGGGCCTCGGTCCCAGGACCCTGAGATCATGACCTGAGCCAAAGGCAGAGGCTTAACCCACTGAGCCACCCAGGTGACCCAACACAGGTAAAATCTTAAAAGTAGGCAGAGAGGGGCGCCTGGGTGGCTCAGTGGGTTAAGCCGATGCCTTCGGCTCAGGTCAGGATCTCAGGGTCCTGGGATCCAGCCCCACATCGGGCTCTCTGCTCGGCAGGGTGTCTGCAACCCCCCCCCCCCTTTGTCTGCCTCTCTGCCTACTTGTGATCTCTGTCTGTCAACTAAATAAATAAAAACATAAAAAAAAAAAAAAAGGCAGGCAGAGAGAAAAGACCCAACAGACTGGCTACTGGCTACAGACTTCTCAATGAAACAGTGGGAGCCAGAAGGCAATAGAAAGATGTCTTCAAAGCTCTGAAAGAAATTAACTACCAAGTAGAAGCCTACGGATCACAACTATCCTTCCAAAATAAAGGGGAAATCAGGACACTTTTAGAGAAGCAGTATTTGACCAATCTCATCACCAGCTGATTTGCCCTAAAGGAAATACTAAACAGTATTCTTTAGGCAGAAGGAATTTATTTATTTTTTTAAATTTTTTACAATTTATTTTCAGCATAACAGTATTCATTATTTTTGCACCATACCCAGTGCTCCATGCAATCCGTGCCCTCTCTAATACCCACCACCTGGTTCCCCCAACCCCCCCCCCCCCCCATAGGCAGAAGGAATTTAAACTCCAATGTAATCTGGGAGATGCAGGAAGGAATGAAGAATAGTAAAGGTAAATACATGTGTAAATGTAAATGAATATTGGCTACCTTTACAATAATGATGATATCTTGTGGAGTTTTAAATAGGTAGCAAATTAAAATACCTGAAATAACATAAATAACATTTCTTAGGGGATGATGGGAGAGGTCCTTGCATTATCCAAGAAAAAAAAGGGGTAGAAGTACTAATTTGTGGGGCACCTGGGTGGCTCAGTGGGTTAAGCATCTATCTGCCTTCGGCTCAGGTCATGATCTTAGGGTCCTGCGATCGAGTCGCACAGCCTGCGATCGAGTGGCACATCGGGCTGTCTGCTCAGCAGGGAGCCTGCTCCCCCCCGCCCCCGCCTGCTGCTCTGCTTACTTGTGATTTCTGTGTCAAATAAATAAAAAAAAACTTTAAAAAAAAGAAGTACTAATTTGTTATCACTTTGATTAGTCAAAGATAGATGTTGTAACCGTATGACATAAAATTTTAAAAAAGCAAAAACACCCACTCGAAAGAGTGAGTCAGGTTGGCACTATAAAAATATCAAGTTGATAAAAAAGGGGCCAGAAAAGGATCATACAACAGGCAGGGCAAGTAGAAGACAAAGAAGATGGGAGACTAAAACCCAATATAATAGTAATAACAATCAATATGGGGCACCTGGGTGGCTCAGTCGTTAAGCATCTGCCTTCAACTCAGGTCATGATTCCAGGGTCCTGGGATCGAGCCCCACATCGGGATCCTTGCTCAGCCAGAAGCCTACTTCTCCCTCTCCCACTCCCCCTGCTGGTGTTCCCTCTCTTGCTGTGTCTCTCTCTGTCAAATAAATAAGTAAAATCTTTTTTTTTTTTTTTTAATTTTATTTGTTTATTTGACAGACAGAAATCACAAGTAGGCAGAGAGGCAGGCAGAGAGAGAAGGGGAGGCAGACTCCCTGCTGAGCGGAGAGCCTGATGGGGGCTTGATCCCAGGACCCTGAGATCATGACCGGAGCTGAAGGCAGAGGCTTAACCCGCTGAGCCACCCAGGCGCCCCAATAAATACAATCTTTAAAAAACACAAAACAAAAAACAATCAATATAAGAAGGATTAAACACTCCACTTAAAATACATCATTGTCAGAGCAAATAACAAAACCAGACCTAACTACATCCTGTTTACAAGAGACATACTTTAAATATAAGTATACAGAAAGATAGGAAGGAAAAAAGTGATAAGCTGCACAAAGAAGTTAGGATAGCTACATTTATATCAGACGAAATCGATTTTAAGGCAAAAAGCTACTAGTAGAGTTAATGATACTCCATAATAATACAAGGTACAATTAAGTAGGAAGCTTAAGCAATTCTATAGTTGTATGAATATATTATCCCCCAAATCCCCCAAGTAACCAAAGCAAAAATGAAAGAACTGAAGGAGAAATAGAAAAGCCACAGTCATATACTGGGGAGACGTTTTTTGGCCATCTCTCTTGGTTATTGATATCAAACAGAAAAATATGCAGTAAGGACACAGAAAATTTGAACAAGATGATTAACAAATTTGAATTAACTGATATAAACAGTAGACAGCTTCCAAACAACTTCAAATATACATTATTTGCAAGTGCAGATGGAATCTTTAAAAAAACTGGCCCAATGTGACACCACAAAGCAAGTCTCAACAAGTTTCACAAGATGAAATGAATATGTTGACTGAGTACACTGGAATTAAGTTTAAAATCAGCAACAACAACAAAAAACTTACTAAATCCTCAAATGTTTGGAAATTAAGCAATATTTTTCCTAAATAACTGATAGTCAAAGAAGAAATCACAATGGAAATTGGGAAATTTTTAAAACTAAATGATAGTAAAAAGAGTACATTGCAAAACGTGTATGATGTAGTTAATTCCAGACTTAGAAAAAAATATTTATTTATTTATTTTTATCTTTTTTTTTTCCAGACTTAGAAGAAAATTTATAGCCTTACATGCTTAAATTAGAAAAGAAGGGCTGAAAACCAATGATTCAAACATCCAGCTCAAGAGGTTAGAAAAAGAAATTCAACCCAAATAAACAACACCCAAAGGAAATTAAACCCAAAGAAAGGAGAATGGTAAAAATAATGAAGATGTGAGCACGGATTAATAAAATAGAAAACAGACAAGCGATAGAAAGGAACCACAAATTTGGCCTTATGAAAATACCAGTAAAATGAACAAGCCCTTGGCAGATTCAATCATGGAGGGAGGAGGGGGGAGAGCGAGAGAGGGAGAGGGGCGGGGTGGGGGTAGAGGGAGAGAGAGAGAGAGGAAGGTGGAGGGAGAGGAAGAAAGAATGAATAACTGATACCAAAAATGAGGTAGGGAACTCAGATTCTATAATAATGGAATAATAATTCTATTATTAGACAGGAAGAAGATATGATGGACAACTTATGCCGATGTGTTTGATAACTTAGATGAAATGGACCAATTGCTTGAAAAAACTACAATTGAAATTTCCCACAAGTAGAAATTCTGGAAACTCAAAACCCTTAGAGAAATTGAATCTTTAGGGGTACCTGGGTGACTCAGTTGGTTAATTGTCTGCCTATCACTCAGGTCATGATCTTGGGGGTCCTGGAATCTAGCCCATTGTCGGGCTCCCTGCTCAGTAGGGAGCCTGCTTCTGCCTCTCCCTCTGCCTGCCACTACCCCGATTGTGCTTTCTCTCTTTCTGTCAAGTAAATGAATAAATGAAATCTTTAAAAAGAGAGAGAGAGAGAAATTGAATCCTTACTCAATCCAATATGTGCTTTCTGCAAAGGGAACTCTAGACCCAAACACCTTCAGTAGCGAATCTTACCAAACATTAAAGGAAGAAATAATGGCAGGATTACACGATCTTTTGCAGAGAATCGGAAAAGGGGAAACATTTCTTAACCTGTTTTCTGAATCTCACAAACCCTTGCCACCTGACAAGGACATTACAAGAAGGAAAATTTTCAGGCCTATTTGTCTCATGAATACAGATGCAGAGTCCCTTAAAGAAATATTAACAAACCAAATCCAGAAGTAGACAAAAGATATTGTGACTAAATTTGGCTTATTACGGAAATGCAAGTTCGGTTTGGCATTGGAAAAGCATTCAGTTTGGTTTATCGCATTAATGGGATAAAGGGAAAAAGCATAACATCATCCTAATTGGTGCAGGAACATTATTTAATAAAACTTGACATACATTAATTGAAAGCACTCTTAGGCAAGAAGAAACAGAACCATCAGGATATGTGTGTGTGTGTGTGTGTGTGTGTGTGTGTTTATGTGCGTGTGCATGTGTGTGCATAAAGAGAGAGAGAGATTTTAAGCAACTGGCGCATGGGTTCATGCAATTATGGAGGCTGATGCAACCCCAGTGTGTAGAGCAGACCAGCAGCTGGAGACCCGGGAGGAGCCGACGACATGTGGGGACTGGTAATGCGGAGCACAGGCGAGGACATGATGCTCCGAGAGCTCTTACACATTGCTGATGGCGGCATAAGTTGAAAACTGTACGAACACGTGCATACCCTAGGCCCCAGCCAGCCCACACTTAGCTATACACCCCCTAGAAATGCATTCATAGGAATTCCAAAGACATGTATGACAATGGCCTTTGGGGCTTGATTTCAGATCCCGAAACCAAATGTCCATCATCAATAGAATGGCTAATACTAGTCAGCAATGAGAATGGTTATTTATTCCTGTCAAACAACACGGGTGAAACCCACAAACACACTATCAAGCAAAGAAGCCAGACACATGAGTATATGCAGCACGATTCAGATTATAGAATGCTGGACACCGGGCAAAACTCATGTACAGTGTCAGAGGTCAGGATGGTGACATTTGGGAAGGTGGGAGAGGCTAGTGTTTGCAAAGGGCGTGGAGAGGGCTTCGGGGGTTATTGCTTATGTGTTTCTGCTTTGTGGGAGGGTTGGCTGCATGACACAGCGTCTTTGGGAAATCCATCGTGTTTACATTAAAAAAATTAAAAAGCCAGAAAGAACAGGGGGACGTGATCTGGAGATTGCACGGAGAGACAGCTCTTTCCAGAAAGTTTGCTTTCAGGGTAAAAGGGGAGGCGAGGGGGCAAAAGGGATTTTTTTCGCTTCCATCTGGCTTTGGAATGCCGATGTGTTTGTGCAGTGGTGGAAATAAAGCGATCAAGGCTGGAGCATGGATGAAGATGGAGGGGGTCTTTGAGCCGTGAGGGTGCAGGAGGAGAGCAGAGGCCAGAGGCACAGACTGCCCAGGCCCTCTGATCACCCTGTGAGGTGTGCAGGGAACTCACACACAGGCCCCTCCTTCCCAGGGCACCTCTTGTCCTCTTGCCCCGGCTTCCGGTCCCGCAGGGGGCCTGCCCCAAACTCACACCACCCAAGTGGAGTCTCTGCTTCCTGAAAGGGAGACAGGGACCGGAGGGTGCAAGCTAGTGGCCAGCAGCCTTTGGACAAGGTGCAGGAGGAGCTTATGGCTGTGCAGGAGGTGAAGGTCCCAGCCCAAAAGGGGCTTTGAGGGGTATTCTGCGGATTTCTGCCTCAGGAGCTCCTGTCCTGATTGGCTGGTTCTGGGTAACCCAGGGGCTGGCCACCAGGCCCTGGCCACCTGCGTCTCTGCCCTCTGTCCCATTCCTGACCTGCTTGGGGCGGTGGCTGTCTGGCCACTCACCACTTTCAGAGGACCCCAGGGCTCTCCCAGCAAGCAGGGGGAGGGAACCTTGGCTTCAGGAAGGACAGGAAGTCAGCTTGAAAAAGCACATTCCTTGGCAGGTTAAAAAACATTTTTTTTTTTAAAGTGTAAAGGCTTAACCTTTGCTAGGAAATGGTTGCGGTATTTTCTTTAAATGAAAAGGGACCATTGTAAGTGGAACTTTGGAAAATATACAACGTCTTGGTGCCTTTCTTCAGGGCGGTCCTGGGCAATCCTTGTCAGGCCAACTCTGGCCTTTCCTCCAGATGGTCTCTCCTCGTACTGTGTGAAGAGCCTGGACCTGCAGACTGGTCCCTGGAAAGGCCACTGGAATGCCGAGCCCGCAGGAGACCCCACGCAGAAGGGGCTTCTTGCTTCCTGCAGTGGCCTCCACTCCGGGCCCCGTGTTAATGTGTAGGCCAAGTGCAAAATAAAAATGCAGGGCCCCTGGTTCAAAAATGATTAAGACCTTTAGGCTGGTGACAGCGGAGCATTACATGGAGTGCAGACCCTTCTAGTGAAGGACCACTTGTGACCCCCAGGTCTAGGAGCCTAGCCTCCACTGGACTCTGATGGATCATATCACTCTCATTCTGTAGGCCAACTTGTGTTTTTGAAACTTGTCTCTTGGGGGGTACCCCCAGGGCCAGACAGGGATGCCAGAGAACACAGGGCAGGGCTCAGGGCTTTCTTCCGGGGTCCCATCCCCACTCCCTGCTTCCACATACCGCAGCTGGCAACAATTTCCCAAGCTGGCACCCTGCTCAGATTTCTTTTACATTTCATAAACTGCGTTCCTGGGTCGTGAGAACATTCTGGATTGAATCTGCACTTGCTGGTAACCTGGGAGTCTGGGATAATGGGGGAACACAACCAGCTGCATCCCATGAGTTCTGGGTTCCTTGATGCTCCTTGAACTGTTTGCAAGCCTTCCTACAGGGCCTATCGTAAATAGGAAAGGGCAAACACATGCCGACCTTGCTGCAAATGAAAACCATCTACTGCTTTCCCTGAATTTTAACACATACTGGTCTGTGTTGGTAGAGAAGGTATTACCTTGTGTGCCACTTACAGACTTGTGTAGCTCTTGATGAGGTCAGGCCTAAGCATCTGGGTCTTCCTGGGTCTGGGAGACCCACCGTGCCCTACAGCCTGGTTCCCAGGGGTTGGGTTGACCTATAAGCCCAGACCCTCACCAGAGCTTCCCTGCCCTATGCAGTGGCCAGGAGCCACTCGTGGTTCCAGACCACTTAAAACGTGGCTAGCTTGAATTGAGATATATCATTCATGTACAATAGATAAAGGCTTAGTTCAAAAAAAAAGGATGTAAGATGACTTGTTACTAATTTTTTTACACTGATTATATGTTGAACTTATTAAGATGACTTATATGATGGATAACGCAAAATACGTTATTAAAGTTAATTTTGCATGTTTCTTTTTCCTTTTTTAATGTAACTACTAGAGAATTTTAAATGATATTTGTGGCTTGCATGGTATTTCTATAGGCCAGTGCTTTTCTGAAGCCTCTTCTTGTGTATTTCTATATCCCAGTGTATGCGAATTTCATACGCACACACCCCTGATCAATTGACAGAATCTTGGAAGGAGAACCAGGCCCAGTGAGAAGATGTTGACCTGAGTGCTGCCTCCTCCAGGAAGACCTCTCAGAATGTCCTAGGGCCACATAACACTACGGAGCCAGGGGCCTTTATCTGGCCATGGGTGATCTGTCTGCCTTTTTCCATCATCCAACACACATCTATTGAACACCTACAGTTGTGAGGCCCTACAGCACAATGACATCAATGTGTAGGCTCTGGAGTCTACATGACCTGGATTCAAGGCCTGGCCCTACCACCTTTGAGCTGTGTGCCCTTGAACGAGTTACTTACCACTTCATGCCTTGGTCTTCTCATCTGTGAAATGAAACTTAGAGCATTGATGCAGAATCAGGATGATGATCCAGGTGTCTCCCTCACAGGCTCCCTGGGAGGATGAATTAGAACAAGGCACAGAGAGAGCCATGGACCCATCTGGCACCTGGACTTTCCCGGGGCTCAGCTAACTCTGAGGAAGGAAGGGACAGGAACGAGGGCTTCAGGTAAGAATGGCACCTTTGATCCTGGTGAGGCTCTGAGGCAGAGCAGAGAGACCCTGCAGTGGCCAGGACGTGGTGCAAAAGGTGGAAATCCGGGGAGGCGTCTACCCAGGTTGCCCACCTAGAGGGCCTAGCATGGGCAGGCTTTGGGTGGAGGGCTGGGTTGATGATGGGGAGCTGGAATGTGAGTGAGGAGTGGATAGTCCTGAATGCAGATCATTCCCCCAGCTGGAGTCAAGCTAATGGGCAGGGCTGAGGGAGTGGCCCCAGATCACACTCCAAATCCCACACTGGCAGATCTGTGGTGTTGAACCCCTCTTTTCCTTGCAGTCTTGCTCTTCTTAATTTGGCTAACTTAATTTGGGTAATGCTCATTGATAAAACTCATCTGAAAACATCAGTAGCCGATTGCAGTAAACTTTAACATCCCCCCACAAGGGGCTGAGGGGGTTGTTTGTGCTGGCTGGCAGGAGGCCTTCCATGCAGTGATTCGGGGATCTAGGCTCTGTGCGTCTGGTGGCTCTGCCCTTCCTTATGCCCCCAAGCTCTCTGCAGCTGTCCAATGGGCAGACAGGGAGGGGCAGGTGCAGCGATCGTGACCTCTTCTAATGAACCTGGCCTGATGGGACCACTCATGCTTCCACTCCAGCCCCGAGAACAAGTCTCGCGGCCCCTCCTGGATGCAAGAGGGGCTGGAAAGTGAAGGCTCTACATGATGGAAGAGAGAGCCCCGGTTTCTGGTGGCCATCTCTGCCAGCTCCCACTCTGGGAAGAGCCAAGCCACGGGCCTCCTTTCCCCCCACCAGTCCCCCACCCTTCTGCCACCTGCCAGTTGCTGTAGCTGAGTCCTGAGAGGGCTCCCAAAAAAGAGTAGAGGAAAATAACCTCGACCCTCTCTAGAGAGTGACCCAGGGAGCCACACTCGAAGGGACAGTGCACCATGGGCTTATACTTAGCCCACTCCAACCAGCCAGGCTTGGCCTGGAAGAATAGAGCTCAGTGTGTAAGCCAGGCCTGCAGTCTGGATCTGGAGAGAGTGTGGGGAGATGGACCAGCTAAGGCTTCCTGGAGCTGGGAGTGATCTCAGAGGGATGTGGCAGGGTCCTGTGGACAGCTCTCCCCATGTGCTTCATCACTATGCTGGTGAAACCCAAAGTCCCTGATGATTAGGACTGGACTGAGGGAAAGAGGCGTGGGTGGGACTGGGGCAGGACATGTCTTATTATTTGACCAGGCTTCTTTACACACCTGCTGGCCACTGAGGAAGATATGAAGGAGAACAAGGCCAGCTGGGCCTCAAGATATTTGTGAGTTTATGGAGAAAATGATCAAACTTCTGTACTTCGGTCTGAAGCAGGATATGCATCATGCCCTTCCAAGAGGAGGGGTAGATGGTGAAGGTCAGAGGGGAGGGGCTCACATGAGCAAGTCAGGCCTTCCCTTTGGGGCAATCGCAGAAGGCTTCCTAGAGGCTGAGGCTTGAAGGATGCAGACGGAAGAAATAGTGTTCCCACATGTGTGGTGCTTTATTATTTCCAAAGCCACAGAGGAAGGCAAGGTAGAGAGGGTGGCAGGGACAATGCCTTCTATTTGACAGGGGAAGAAGCAGAAGACCAGAGAGGCTAAGCTCTTGGCCTAAAGTTGCACAGGAGGTGATGAATGAGAAGGCAGGTGTTGGCCTAGCGGCTCTGGGCTTTTTACATGAGTCTGATAAGCACGTTTCTCCCTCAAGGCTGGTCAGGCTCGGTCCTCAGGTGTGGCTGGGCAACTCCCAGGCAGGGAGCCGATCCTCCCTGGGGGCTTCTCAGGGCTGGGTGCTCAGCCTCCCCTACAGAACATGTGTTTCCTGTTTTCCTTTTCCCCCTGGCTTAGGACAGAGAACAGGGTTTTCCTGAGCGGAAGACCCTCAGAGACCTGGCCTGCTACCAGCTAGCTCCGGCTGAACGGCTTGCTCACGGTTCTCGTTACTCAGAATGTTGAACCCCCTCACCCTCCCTCCCAACAGTCTGTGTGGCCATTATGTACCCTCCCCTGCCCCACTCCCAAACTCCCTAGACCTGGAATTCAAATCCAGAGCGGGGACTCTCCCCTTTGTATTCTCAGAAGACCCTTCGCTGATCAGCCGAGTTTCTTGGGGGAGACCTGGGGATTGCGCTGCTTTGGAACCTAGGAGCAGGAGCTCTGGGGCAGGGCTTGGCCCTGGGGTTTGGGCACTGAGCCAGGACTCTGGCCAATCCTACAGCCATTAGAAGTTCAGAGCCCCGAGAGCTCTCCCAACTCCTCACCCCCACACTGTTTCCCACTGTCCTGGGGCAGAGGCTAGGGCCAGTGGCTGACATGACCCAGCTGTCCAGCCTGTGTCACGTGAGGCGAGGCGGGGGAGACCTAGGGCTCACTCTGCTGAATCAGACTCGGCATCTTGTCCCACAGTAGGGTTCAGGGCGCCCCCCTGCTCCTCAGATGCAAGAGGGGTGCAGGATGAAAGCGGGAAGGGCAAGAGAACATTCCAGATCTGCAGAACCTTGGCCCCTGGATGTGGGCGTGAGCTGTGAAGAAGAAAGGCAGGGTTTCACAGAAGCAGAATGCAATGCTGGCTACCATTCTGTTGGGAGGAGAAGCAAATGGGGGGGGTGCGGGATGTAGGTTAAAGGGAACACTATTTTCAGTGATAAGAAGAGTAAGTTCTGAGGATCTAAGGTAGGGCAAGGTGATTAGTTCATAACATGGTTTTGCAGACTAGAAAGTTGCTGAGAGTAGATCCAAGTGTTCTTATCACACAAGCCGGAGTTCACTTACCTGTGCAAGGCCATGGCTTTATTAACTCTCTTGATCTTAGTACTAGCCCTACAATGTACATGTGTAACAAATCATCACATTGTATACCTTAAATCGATACAATTATGGTTGTCAAGTATTTCTCAATAAAGTTAAAAAAAAATCGGTATCGGCTACACTCCCCAGCATAGCTCCCACCCTGCCTCAGAGAAGAGGAGGAGAGGGTCTTCCCATTTCCTCGCCTGCCCCACCCACCCCACCTCACCCCTGTGCCTCAGCACCACCTGCCCCTGCCCCTGCTGCTGCCCCTCAATCCCAGGAGACCCTGGTCCTGTGTTTGAGAATGGCTCTTGGGGAAGGTGGTGTGTGTTTCTGTCAGATGAGGTGCTGGGTTTGAGAGGACTTTAGGGGGACAAAGGCGGGTCTGGGTACGTGGCTCAGTGTGGGTGCCTGTGGGGGCTGGTGAGATGTGACAGCCAGGCCCTGCCTTGGCCTATAGCTGGCAGTGGGGAAAACTGCCTCTGATGACCCGGCCTTGGGGCTTTGAAATCCCCCTTCCTCACCAGGGCTTTAGGCTCGTGGACAGCCCGGTTTATTAGGGACAGGGTTATCTGGGGCTGACTTAGCTTGTTAAGATAATTGTGGCAGAGGGAGGCTGCAGCCCTGGGGGCCCCGCCTCGGATAATTACTGTCCTTTCTCTTTCATCTCTGAGGGCTGTGCCCCTTCGCGCTTCCTGGGCTCTTTCACTGGGGTCTCTCCAAGGCCTTGGGAGGGGCCCTGGAGATGCTTTCGTGTGGTCTCATGTTTTTGTTACACTTGCAAAAGCACGTTATTGCGACTACAGTCACCGGAGGCTGCTGTTCCTTTTCATCCCGACATCCCCTCTGTCCCGTGCTCCCTCCTGTCCCAGGGAGTGGGGTAACTGGTGGCATCTTGGGGACTCTTAGGGAACCTGGAGTTGGGGACGCATTTGAAGCAGGCCCAGGGCCTGTAAGTGTGGATGCAGCCCACGTGTGTGATAGTTCACGACGGAGGCTGTGGGTCCCTGCTGGGTAATGTGAAGGTTATTTGAGGAGGAATGGTTTCCAGGAACTCTCAGATGACCCCCAGTGCTAGCCCAGCTGCCGAGGTGGGGCCTGGGTGGGTCCCATGGCTCTCAAGAGGGGAAGCATGTGGGAAGCGCTAGAGAAACAAGGTTTGAAGTGTCCAGAGCCGGAAGCGAGTCCCTGGGGGAAGTTCTTTTCATCTTACAACACATATGAAACCTGTTAAGGGTTTACCCCCAACTGACACCAATCTTAAGAATTCACACGACATCAGTCTTGAGGCTGAAACAAACTTGTCTAAACTCTGCATGACAAAGCACATATTTCCCTCAGCCATGGTAGGGAAAAGGCCATTCTGTACTCTCCATGGAAAATGGCATGAAATTGCGGGCATGTGGTGAGCCCATCAGAGAACACACAGCCAAAAATATAAAAGAGCATTGTAAAAGTGTGTCAGGGAGTTAATTTATTAAAATATTATTTTTCTCAGGTGCCTGGGTGGCTCAGTCCAATTAAGCGTCTGCCTTCAGCTCAGGTCATGATCCTAGAGTTCTAGGATCGAGCCCTGCTTGGGGCTCCCTGCTCAGCGGGGAGCCTGCTTCTCTCTCTCCCTCTGCTGCTCCCACTGCTTATTTATTAAATAAATAAAATCTTTGAAAATAGATAGGGGCACCTGGGTGTCTCAGTCAGTAAGTAGCTGCCTTTGGGTCAGGTCATGATCCCAGGGTCCTGGGATCAAGTCCTGAGTTGGGCTCCTTGATTAGTGGGCAGCCCTCTTCTCCCTCTCCCTTTGCCTGCCACTCTGCCTGCTTGTTCTCTCTTTCTCTCTGTGTCAAATATATTAAAATCTTTTAAAAAATAAATAAAAATAAATAGATAAAATATTATTTTTCTGGTGTTTGCTTATCTGTCACCTTTTAAAAATGAAGGAGTTGATGTGACTTCTAGAAAAGAATGAGAAGCATTTTAAAGAAATAAATGTTCACTTTAAAGAAAATTTTAAGAGAGGGAGAGAGAAAGAGAGAGAGAGAGAGAGAGAGAGATGGGGCGGGGCAGAGGGAGAGAGAGAATCCTAAGCAGGACCCATGCCCAGTGTAAAGCCGGATGGTGGACTCAATCCCACGACTCTGAGATCATGATCAGAGCCCAAATCAAGAGTTGGATGCTTAACCCACTGAGCCACCCTGGTAGGTGCTCCATGAATGTTCACTTTTTAATCCTAGTTTTGTAATTTTGTGTTTGACTTCTTAAGGAAAGCCCCCTCAACTGGGTAAGTTTCTGGCCCCACAAAACTTGGGTCCACCCTGGTACTGCCACCGTTTGTCTGTGGGATGAGGTGAGGGAAGGTGGGTTGCCTTGAGATTCCCCTGAGGGTGCCCTGAGTCAGAGAGGCAGGCATGAGGAAGGGCCTATTGAACTTGGCCATTGCCTACATACTCTCCATGGCCCCGGAGGACATGCTCAGACAGCTGGGCTCCTTTGCAAGGCCCCTTGGGCAGTGAGAATTTCCAGAAGGGAAAATCTGGTATCCTAAAGGCTCTTAGATTTCACTTCTTGTGTATATGGAGGACCGCACAGAAAGGAAGGTTCAACGGAGTGATTATTTTATCATGTTCATCTCTCCTACTACACTGTAAGCTCCTTGAGGACAGGGCTCTTGTTTGTCTCACTCACCACTGTATCCCCAGCACCTAGCACAATGGCATAGAGTGGTGCTTAATAAACCTCTAGCAAAGCGATGCATTGAATAAATTAATAAATGCACGAGGGGTGAGGCATGCAGCCAGGCAGGACCCTCTCTCATCTCTAAGCCCTGAGCCACAGGAAGCCCTCTGCAGACTTGCAGATGGTGTCTATGTGTCCCTGAACGCATCCTTCTTGGGGATGTCTGTGCCTCCGATGGGGACTGTAGGGGCTGCAGCAGGTAGGGTCCAGGGGTGAGGCTTGATCAGTGCTGATGAGGAAGGAGGAGGGGTGAGGTAGTGAGGATGGATGGGAGAGCTAGCCATTGTCATGGAATCAGAGCCCTCACCCTAGAAACCAGGAGGAACTGAGAGGTTTTGGTTGGCATGAGCCCTGTGGCCAGAGTGACTGAGCCAGGACTTGCCTGACCTCGTTGAAGTTCAGAGCTGGAAAGCGCCCGGAGTTCACCTGGAATGCTGAGTTCCTGTCCACCAGAGCCCTTCAGGTATCACCCCTCCTGTGTTAATGTGCATGAGTGTGTCTATGGGACAGGGTCGTCTAAGGGAGGAGGAGAGTAGGGCCCTTGGTTCAAAAGGCCCGCTTTTGCTGGTATTCTGTATTCTAGTCCCTCAGTAGAGTGTCCCAACAGCAGAAAAGACTTGGAAACAACTTCCCTAGAACAAGTCATCTTGTTCTAATAAAGCCAGTTTTTGTTAGTCTCTCTGTGTTTTTAAGATATCACACATCTACAGTTTTTAGTGTCATACTGTTAGTTCATAGTTTTAAGAATCTAATATCAGAGTCAGTTCTGTTTTGAAACCACCCAGATAAGTAATATGCCACATTGCAATTTCAACTAGAACAAAAGGACACTCATTTAGAAAGCTTTGTGTGTGTTTCCATACTTCTCAAGAGGGGTAAGACAATGCCAATCAGCATAGCAAACCTTCTTCTGAAGCTCTAGTTCTAGTTCAAAGAACCCAAGAGCATTGAGATGGACACAACCAATGGTGTGGCAGTCTCTGCCCATCACTGGTGAGCGTAAAGAAGGCTTTTATTAAAACAAATAAAAAATAAATGTTTACTATCAGTTAAAAGGTCTCATTCTTTGTCCACTTCTGCCAGAAAAAAAATTTGAAAAGCTTTTCTCAAACTTATTAAACAAGAGATAGATTCCTCCCCACCATGGTCATGGTGTCAAAAGAACATATTTGCTGTTAGTTTATAACTATCTCCGTGTACTGTTGCCCCAAATGGTATAGAGTCAGAAAAAGTTTGCAGTGGGAAAACTTTGCATGCAAATTGTTAATGTTCAGTTGTTAATGACATAACAAGGACATCTTCAATTTTTTTTTTTAGAGTAGTACTAAATGTTAGTAGTACTAACATTTAATTTTCACAGTTAATTACCTTTTCCTGTTATCTTTTGAATAAGTCCTGTGAATAATTATTTGGATAATTATTTAAAAGTTTTTGTCTCCTAATCATTTGTTCTGATATATTAAGTTTAATGTTTATATTTCTTCGAATGTTTCACTTAATGTTTTATATGTTCATTAATTTTTGAAATGAAGATAAATGTAACGTTTGGTTTCACTGATTTAAAAATGTATTAGTAATCTGAGCACTTAAAATACACATGTTCACTCAGTGTTTTGGGGTTATGCAAAAGCTAAGGACCGTTCATATTGTGATCACTATGTGAAAAATAGCCCTGTTGCATGCAAAGGACAGCACCAGTATTCAGAGAAATTAAGGGGACTTACTTCAAGGTCACAGGGCTCTTTAGTGAGTGGCAGAGGATGGCATACGAATCCAGCTCTTCCCATGCTAAGTCTCTAGTTTTTGTCTGCCTCACTCTGCCTCTGACCCAGGAGAAACGGTGCAGGTTCTCCTCATCTGTGTCCTTGGTCATGTCTCTGTTGAAACCCCAACCCTCAGGTAGGAATGTGAGGCTGGTCCCACGGCTGTTAGAGATGCCGAAACCATAGGACCCAGTACCCACTCTCTTTTGCTCCCAGGGACTCTAAAGGCCACATGGAAGGGGGAAATGGCAGGGCCCAAGAAGAAGGAGAAAAGGGGGCTAAGATCTAGTAAGTCAGAGAGGCAGCCTTTGGCCTTGAGGGAGGAGGCCATGCACAAGCAGGTGGTCTCTGGTCTCCCCGCACATTGGAGTGTGTTTGTGGTTGTATCCCACACTCTGCTTGCTGTGGTCTTTGCTACGGGGTGAGGTGTTGCAGGGAGTGGAAGCCATCGCTCACTGCCCAGATCCTGGGCAGCATTGTGTGTCATGAGTGTCATGTGAAGGCCCCGCTTAGGATACTTTCCCAGAGAGACCTCAGGGTCCGTTCTGGGGACCCTGATACAGCCCATAGCTGCACACTGTGTCTGACTTGCTCACAAACATCTCGCCTTCCCCATTGGAGAGCGGAGGGCCCCACTCCTGGGCAGGCCCAGCTGCTGACCGCTCTGCTAATTAATGACTGCTGATTGGCTTGAGAGGCGCACTCATTATGCCCAGTAGAGATCAAAGCCAGGCCCAATAATCTGCTAAACGAGATGTCAGATTAGGGCATTCTTCTGGGCTATTAGAAAGATTTTTCTCCTTGGGTAAAGGCCTGTCAGGGTGTATGACCCCGTCACCCACCAGGAGCCAAGCCTCAGGGAAGCTCTGCAGCCTCCCTGCTCCTTTTACTTTGAATGTGGCCATTTAATGGGACAGTCCCCCACCCCTCCCCAGGGTCCTAGGGATGATCCCAGGGGGAGGTCACAAAATGGGGAGCCGTCCCCCTAGGAAAGTCATGTTTGGGCACAGTCACTTCTGCTTCTTTGTCCTTGGGGGTTTTGGGTGATTAGGAAGGTCTAGCCCTCCTTGGGTCCCTGCCTTCAGCTGTATTAAGACATGCTACCTCAGTTTGCCTCCCAGGACTAGGCGGCTGGGGGTCGAGTTTTGTGTTGATGCCACCCCTTTTCCTCGGAAACCAGTCCCCAAGAACCCCAACCCAAATTTCTCACCCCAGGGGTGAGAATGGAGCCCTGCTTTTCAGGGTTAGTGCTAACAGCCATTCATACCTCCCACTGATAAATGCAGGGTTGACCACTGAGCTAAGTGAGTAAATACTAATTTTATTGACCGCCTGAAAGTATTACAAGTTAGGTATATTAACATCCTCTACAATATATGCCCAGAGAAGGCAACTCTGTAATCGTCCAATTTAATTTAACAACAGCTCCAGAGGGGAGTCCTGATTGGCTGAAGTCAATCGGCATGTTGATTGGGCTAGAGACAAACACATGACCTATTTTTGGCCAATGAGAGAACACTAAATGCTAGACTTGTAAAGGAGGCCTGGAGGGAAGGAGCTCTTTTTCTCCCTGGGGGTGTGGGTGAGAATGGAACGTGTGGAACTGATAAAGCCATTTCTCTTACCAGAGAAGAATCTGGAGCTGTTGGAGAGATGGGTAGCATAAGACCACATGGGGCCAATATTGTGCATCTTTGGAGCCATAATTGAAGTTGTGGGTTAGAATAAAGCTAAATGAGGGACTGTGTTTTCTTTATGGTTTAAACCAGTTTGAGGTGGCTTCCTGGAACTTGCAAACACAAGCCAGATTCCACATCACCTGTCCCAGAGGAACCAGACCTCCCCAGTGGGTCTGGCCTCCACAAGATGAGCCCATTTGGAAAGCCAGGAGACTGTTGAAAGTAGTCAGGGCACTGGCTGCAGTCACCACTTCTCCTCCTGGCTACTGTCCAACCTGCCACCTCAGCCCAGTCTGGCTGTGACCTCACCTGTCATTTCTGCTTCTCAGAGACAGCTTCACCTGATCACCCATGAGACAGGCTCTCCTCCCTATCCCCCACCAACCTCATCCTGCCTGGCATAGTTGAGATGACCAGACAAGTCCATGCCCAGCCTAGCCCTCTGGGTTGGTTGGGAATAGTTTCCATTGTGAGAAACAGACACCCAGAGTGACAGTGGCTTAAACAAGATAGAAGGCTATCTCTTCCCCACCTAACATTCTGGATACAGGGTCCACCACTGGTGTGGCAACTTGGTTCCACCAGTGTTCATTTGTACCTTCACTTTTTTTATGTTGATCAACTTTCCCAGAGAGTTATCTACTTTGTCAGTCTTTTCAAGAAACCAGTTTTTGCTTTTATTGATGCTCGCTATGCCCATTTTCTATTAGTGTCTGTCCTCATCTTTATTGCTTTCCTTCTACTTTACTTGACTTTGTTGTTTCTCTCCTCTCTAATCTCTTGAGCTGATCACTTAATTCTTTATAGGTTGTGATGTTTACATCTGCTCTTACAGGAGCCATAAATGAAAATGGATTTTTCTCTTTAACATTCTTGTACCTGCATCAAGAAACTTCGAGATGTTGTTATTTTTAATTGTTAGGTTCTAAATATTTTCTCATTTCTCATTTCCTTATAATTTTTTCTTTAACGCATGAGTTATTAGGGGTGCATTTATAACTTGAAAGTATTTTTGCTATCATTTTCTAATTTCTAATTTGTGCATAACACATGGTCGGTTTTTATATATGTTCCAAGGGAAAAATATGAATACTACAATGACTGAGTGAAGGGCTCTATATTTGCCCATCAGACTAAGACTGTCAATTTAAGTCATTTCTAACTACATCTCCTTGATATGTCAGTTACAGAGAAATCTGCTATGATTGTGGAACTATTAGTTATTAGGGGTGAACTTTATATATTTCAAAGTCAAGTTATTAGTTATCTAAATGTTACAGATTTTCATCTGTTTCTGGAGAGTTTCCTTTCATACTATGTATTGAACCTCTATCTCTAATGATGCCTTTTGCCTTAAAGCCTATTTTCTCTGATACTGATATTATTCTACCACTTTTCTTTCAATTTTTATTTTTCTTGCTCTATCTAACTCCATCCTTTTACTTCACTTTTTCTGGGTCCCTGTATTTCAGTGTGTCTCTTATAAATAGCATATAGTTAGACTAAAAAATCTGATTTAACCATCTCTGGCTAAATTGGCTCACACACATTTATTGTGAGTTCTGTTGGATTTGTTTATCTGGGAATATCTTAATTTCTCTTTCAATTTTGAAGGATTGTCCTAATAGATATGAAATTCTTGATTGACAGTTTCTTGTATATGATGAGTTATTTTTCTCTTGCTTCTTTCAATATTTTCTCCTTGCCTTTCAACAATTTGACTATGATGTAAATAATACAATGTGATAAGTCTGGAAATCAGATTCTCCTCTCCTTAAAGGGGTTATTGTTTTATTGTTGTGTCATTGCTGCTTTTTCTGTTTAGTGACTTTGCTGGACTAATTGTGTAAAGCCTGTATTCCCTGTATGCAACCACTGAAGTCTCTGCTTGGTCAGCCTAGTGCTCAAGTAATGATGGGTCAGAGATTTCTTTATATGCTTTTTTTTTTTTAAAGATTTTATTTATTTATTTGACAGACAGAGATCACAAGCAGGCAGAGAGGCAGGCAGAGAGAGAGGGGAGGAAACAGGCTCCCTGCTGAGCAGAGAGCCTGATGCGGGGCTCGATCCCAGGACCCCGGGATCATGACCTGAGCCGAAAGCAGAGGCTTAACCCACTGAGCCACCCAGGCACCCCTCCTTATATGCTTTGAACAGAGCTTTCTAGATTTTTCCACATTGATACACAAAGCTCTAGTACATTCACCTCCACCTATGTGTAATATTCCATTGTATGGATATATATCTCAATTTATGCATCCTTTTATCTGTTAGTGGACATTTAGGTCATTTCTAATTTTTGACATTACATAGAGAGTGGCATTGAATGTCTAGTTCATGTGTAAGAGGTTTTTTGGTTTGTTTTTTACTGTGTATACTTGGATGTATAATTGCTGGGTGATGGAATGCATATCTTCAACCATAGGAGATCTTGCCATACTGTTTTCCAAATAACTGTTCTCATTCATGTATCCGTTATCATTGTAGCCTATTTGGTGTTTTGTTTTCTTAAATTAGCTTTAAAGGTTACCTCAAAAATCTCCTTCATAAAGCCTCTTGGGGTTTCTAGCTACAAGTAATCTTATTCTTTTGCACCAGTTCTGTTCCCTCTGTTCTTCACTTTACCTTGTGCCATTGTTAGTATGGGTGCTACCTCTCAACAACAAGATTCAATTTTCTGGGACCACATGGAGCCTGGCTGGATCCTCAGAGCATGTGCCCCAGGAATCCCTGAACTGAAATATTCACGATTTCAATACCTGATTTCTGGATCTGATACAGGACCCGTCCCACAGGGGAGCCTTCAGCTCTTCCCCTTTCTCCCCTGCATAGTTCATCTCAGCTAAGTTCATCCACTATCGTTGAGCGCCAAAGTCTGGGGACGCTCCCTCTGAGATGGGCTGGGGCTGGGATCAAGGTTGCCTCCACGTGGAAGTTTTGGCTAAACTCCTCCTCCAGGCTTCCTTATGAGGAAGTCTTTGCTGCCTACCACTCAGGCAAACATATTTGATTGTGAGGAACTATTCATCTGAGATTTGGAGTAATTTGGACAGGGCTGGGAGGAAGTTAGTCTTGGCTTAGGCAATCTGTCCTCATGGAAGTACAGAAAGATAGTAAGAAAACGATGTGGGGAGAGATACTCAAACAGGACATTTAAAATCACAGACGCTCACCCATTCATGTATAAACAACTACTTTGCTGGTTAGAACTTATTCTTAGCTAGTTTTTGAAGCTGCTCCCCCAAGGACCTCTCCTGGTCACACCTGGTTCCCATTACTGTATCTATTTGAAAGCAGTACAGCTGCCTTTTCTTCGAAAGTACCGTGAAGCACAGTAATTCGCTCTGACCTGCCCCGGGGTTGTCCAGAGCGGCTCTTCTGACACTTTCATGGGATCGGTTATACACAGCTCCTCATTGAGGCAACGTCTGTCTGTCCAGACGGAAACAAGGAATTGGCCCCCCAGTTGAAAATGCCATCGGGATTCAGCACATTGCGCCGTGGGCTTTCCACCTGCCCAGCACACTTGGTGGGCGGTCTTACTTCGTGCACCATGCTCTGTACGTGGCCGCTTTCGCCTTGGGCACAAATGGAGCTGTCCGTCCTTGCCTGGGCCCCTGGATGAAAGTCCCACACCTTCAGTCAATAAAAAAGGACTGGGGAGAGCTGGGGGTGGGTATGCAGCTCTCATAAAGAAAGGGGCTGTTCTTTCCCTTCCAATGGAGAAGAGAAGGCAGCACTTTCTTGTCCTGAAAGCCTAAGGAGGGGGGACACCGAGTGGTCTGTTCTTAAAGGCCCTGTTATCCATGTTTCCTTGTTCATAGATCATTTGCTCACATTTGAGTCTCTTGCAAAAGTTAAAAAAAAAAAAAATCTTTTGAAGGTACTTGCAAAATGCTTTTTAGATTTTGAAGGGGAAATGGGAGGACGGACTTGCTGGTGTGCCTTGTGTGAGCCGAGCAGGAGAGAGGAGACTGAGAGAATGCTGGCAGAGTGGAGAGGAAGCAGCCCTTCTCCCCCAGTTTGGTAAGGCCAGGGCTCCTGCGTTTTCTGTGGGTGGAGTGGATGCCGTATCAGGTAGCTGGAGTTGAGTCCCCTTGTGGTTAGCCCTCTTCCCTTCCCCTTCCTTCCTTCCTCCTATCCCTCCCCATACGAGTCTGCTGCCCACTGAGAGAGGCACCAGTGGTAGGAGGCCCTAGAGTCAACAGACTTGGGTCCTTGCAGGGCCCTTCTGAGGCACCCAGACCTGCACCCATGGGGGCGCCAGCCCGTGGATGTCTGTCCCACCGAGGACACCAAAGGCCATTGGGCTTAACCAAATAATGAGCTGTAGCAACCACCCCTGAAAGGATTTCATTCTAGGTTAGAAGATGTTTGCCTTTCTCCCTGTCTGTCTTCTTTGGGGTGAGCTAGCCCTGGAGGGAGTGGTGGGAAGAAAGTATGTGAAGATTTGATCAGATTCCTTTTCCAGCTCGAGCCACCACAGCTCTGGCCTCTCCTGGGAAAGGAGGGAGAACAAACAAATTAATAAACAAGCAGAACTGAGTCCTAGATGGTCCTAGAAACTCAAGGAAATAGACAAGTACGGCCCGGGCCATGATGTAGACAAGGGGACTTTTAACCAAGGGTAAAAGGAACTTGTCATAGTATAGACAGGGGAAGAGAAAAGAAGTTAAAACCATTTTAATGTTTATTTCCTATGGAGATTCTACAATAAACCAGCTGGATTTGGGAATTCTTTAAGGATCAGCCCCCAATTCTATTGATTCATCAGCCCCCGACTTGTTAACGGAGCCACAGAGGTGGAATATAGCCGAGAGTCAGGACAGTTTAGGGCTACACTTTAAAGGTAAAGCTTCCAAAAGGAGACTTTGGACTGGGGAAACGATTTTTGAACCAGGAAACATGGATGCAACGAGACCGTTCGCAGTGCGCACTCCAGCAGAAATTGTCATCATTGTGGCAAAGGGCCAACGAGATGCTGCGGTGGTCATGGAAGGCTGTGGGCTACAGACACGGGTGCAAAGGAGCGGGAATGCCGAAGCACGAAGGAAACGAGGGGGTGAGTGGGAGGAAGAGGACATGACACGGAGGACAGCAAAGGTGTCTGGGAAGGAGGCTGGTCGCGGCGCCACGTTCTTTCCGTCATCCACCCTGGCAAGGGGAATGCCCACAAAACAGTGACTCATGTGGTCCAGGCTCAGCGGCGCTGGTTCAAAAGAAGAGTTTGGAAGCCAAATGTTATGTCATTATAACATTATAACTTCAGTTCTTTCTTTGCGTTTCTCAGTCATGAGACAGGGTACTTTCTAGCCTGCCCCCCGTTTCTCTAGCGGCCTGTGTGCCTTCCCCGGCGCGCAGTTCTCCTTTCTCCTCTGCCCGTAATTCCTCCTCACAGCTACCCCAGGCCTAGCCCAGTGCCTCTTGGATCTTCCTCTCTTCTCCCTTTTACTTCCAATTCTGCTTGTCAAAGTCCCAAAGAACCACTTTGCAGGCAGGGGTGTCCTCAAGGGTGGGAAGGAAAAGCAAAGACATGGGCCAGCGGGACCCCCCCACTAGCAGGAAAGGGGACGGGGAAGGCTTGGGACAGTCACTGGTGAGTTATTTTATCCTGTTAAACAATAAGTGTGTAGGTTCTTTACAGACAAATGACCCTGATGAGGACACTGTGAGACCCAGACTGAGTTATTTAACCTCTCTGAGCTGCAGGTTCTTTTAGATTCCTCTGGGTGTGATGATTTCTGCCTCATGGGGGTAGCTGGGAGAGTTGAATGGATGACCCGTGAGAAACACAGTGTCCCTTTGAACCCAGTGGCTAACCACATCTCTCTGTGGACCCCTGGGAACATGGGAGAACAGAGCCTACAGCTCAGGAGATATGATTTCCTCAGAGCCCCCTAGGATTAGGGGCTCCTCTAGGGCTAGGGCCTTCTCTCAGCTCTCTGTCTGTGGGCTCTCTCTGACTCCCTGCTCTGCCCTCAAAACCTGCTCAGCTGTCAGGGGGTTTCTGTTTTCCTCTGACGTCAGAGGAAGCCTCCATTTTATCTGATTTCCTGGTTAGTATGATTTGGTAACCAATGTGTGCACACTGAGCCTCAGACCTTGCTAGGGGAACCTCTGGCATTATTTTAGAGGTGTTGGTCTGGGGGGCTGGTTGGGCAACATTCCTTCTTGGACACCCAGGCAGAAGGGCTTTCCTGTTTGGGCCAGCACCCTAAATCTCCAAGCCAACGCCCCTCTCTGGGCCCAGAGTCTCTTTACTTGCCTCATTCCCTTTTGCTGCTCTGACTGGGCTGAGTCCCCTGGGTCCTCTCAGATGGCTGAGACCTTCCCTCCTACCCAGGATGGGGTTCCCAAGGCCAGCAGTCCTCCCCGCTTGCTCCTTCCCTCGGATTGTGTAGAAATGTGGTGTTGCGGACCAAAGGTGGACATCTGAGGGAAGGCAGGTGGACAAGATGGGGGTCTCTGCTCTGTCACTGTGGGCTGTGACATGAGGGTCCCCGGATTCTGTCCATGACAGGCAAGCACAGTGCTTGACACATAGTGAATGCTCCACAAAAGTGTGTCAGGTGGCTGTTGATCTACCATGTTGGGCTTTCTTCAGCCCTGGGAGTCAGAAGGGGGAAAAGGCCTGCCTCACCTGCCTCCTCTGCTCTGTGACAGGCTGGGCATAACTGCGAGATAAACAGTCAAGGCTCAATGTCTCTGTGGGAGCTTACCCAGCCTGGGGGGCTGTTCTGACAGGGGGGGTAAGGGACATCGAGTCACCTGTCCATTATCTGTGGACAAAGCTGGGCCAGTGTCCACAGGACGGGAAGGGCTGAGGAGTGGGGAGGGAGAAGCTCTCTAACACATTTAGCCAGTCTGCTGCTTGGAAACACAAACAAATAACGATTGGCTTAATTACTAATGATAACAAGGTTCGAGGATTTTCAGCACGTATCGGTTATTTCCTTCAGGTCTCCTGGCAGCCTGCCTGGGAGATGGGACCAGCATTTCTCCTGGATAAGTGGACTACGAGGCAGAGAGGTGGGGGAACCTGTGTAGGTTTACCCAGCTGAACTCAGATCCAAACCCGGGCCTGAGTGTCACCACCTCCAGGCAGGCTGCCCTTGTCCCTGCCCCGTTGGCTCCCTCCAGGATGGTGTGGGCCAGCGAGGAAGCTGGCGGTCACTCAGCGTGTCACTTTCTCCCGCTGGTAGAGAGGGGACCACACTCTTGCCACCTGTGGGAGGAGAGACTCGCCCCAGATCTCTGAAAATTCCTCACTCTGGCCCTGGACAGGCCCTTTGGGCCCAGGAGACATTCTGCCTGCGAACTGGGAAGTGGGATGGGGTAGGACAGGGGCATGGGCCTTGGAATGCGGTGGTGCTGGGGTTTCAAACCCAGGCACTAACATGCTGTGACTTCAGACAGATCATCTATATGCCTGGACTTCATTTCCTCCAACTGTAAGCAGGGGGTGGCGGACGGCTGGGGAGGGGCAAAATAATTCTAATTTTTATTTGTGCTGTGAGTTTCTTATACTTGCCCTATCTTCTATCTCTGTGGACACAGAAACCCCTCAAGACCAGCCAGGAAGAGGCCGTGCAGAGTGGGGGAGGCCTTACGGCCAATGGCAGGTGGGAGACATGACAAGGGGACTGGGGGTTGGAAAGGGACTAGTTTCTCGGCAGCCTCTGTGGCCACAGGCCTCTTGTATACTTCTAGAGGCCTTTGCAGTCTTCCGAGCACTCTACACACCTAACCATGGGGGTTGGCACCCCATTTTACGGCTGGCAAAGCTGAGGTCTGGAGGAGAAAGGAATGCTACTGAATTCCTAGTCCCTGCCCAGTTTTCTCAAGGCACTCTTGCACCTTTTTTGCCCAATACAAACCCTATGGAGTCATCACGACTGTACCCATTTGCTGCTGAGGTAACTGAGGCTCCAAGAGCAGTAACTAGACCACAGTCATGCAGTTCCAAGGAGGCAGAACTAGGCTGATCCCTTGGGGGGATCTGATTGCAACGCTTGTGCTTTGCTCACCACGAGGCCAGGCCAGGCACCTGCTCAAGGCCAGCCTCTGGACTCCCAGCCCAGTGCCCTTTCCTTGGCCTGCATTCCCCTTGTTTTGCTCTGAGCCTTCAGGGGACGCTGTTAGGAGCTAGTAGCTCTGGGTTTGCCATCCGGTTCCTGTTGTTTCCCACTGGGCGCTGGCTTGGCTTCTTGGAAAGAGAGACCCGTGGGAAGTCCATGCCTGAGATCTGCCCTCGGGGCCGCTGAACTCCACCTTCCTCCTTCCCTTTTGGAAGAACCAGGTCCTGTTTGCATAGTCCTGCTTCCTGCCCAGGCGTCCTTGCCGTGGCAAGTGCTGTCAGGCTGGAGGACCCTGTATGGCACTGGGACTTACACCGGTGCAGGAGGCTCCCGACCTGTCCAGCCTGCCTGGGGAGGCCACGTGTCCCTCACGGCCTGAGAGCCCCTTCTCCAGGGGGTGAAGTTGTTGCTTCCCTCGCCGGTCCCAAGGTTCAGTGCTTATGTCTGTGGTCCGGGAAGCAGGGGGTGGTGGACAAAGGAGTAGGCAAGGGTTAACTTAATTTTGGCTGTTATTCCTCTTTGGCCTCTGCAAGTCAGCTTAATAGGATCTCAGCTTTCCTGTTGCCTCACCAATGAAACAGAAACCAGACCACAAGGGGGTCTGGAGATGGTTAAACGGCAATGCCTGCCGGTGGGCTGCTGGGCCTCCTTGGAGATATGGCTAGGAAATGACTGTTCCCCTGTTGGCAGGGTGAGCGAAGGGGCAAGGAAGTGGGGGCTCCCGTCAGAGGGAAGGAAGGTCGGTGTGGGGTCCACAGACCTCTACTGGGGCCCCCGGTCCACCACCTTGACATCTATGAGTCTCAGCATGCCTCTTGGGATTCCGTGTGTAAAAAAGTACTACGCTTGGTACAAAATCCACCTAACTCAATAATTGTCAGCCCTACTGAACTCCTGATTTTTCTCTCTCCCACTCCCCTACTTCCTGGGCCTTTGTAGTTCCTCTTCTTGCTTCCTGAAACAACCTTCCTTCTGCTCATTTCCCGGACAGCTCCCCCTTCAAGTATCAGTCCAAATGTCGCTTCCTCCAGGAAGCCCTCTGAAACTGGGTCTCATGGTGCCTGAACTTGCCCTTGGAGTCTCATCCCGGGCCCTCCCCGCCTGCATCACATGTCTCTCGTTTCCTCAGGGGGCCCGGTCATATGTGGCTCCTTCATCTTGGAGCCCTGGCAGTGGGCCCTGCGGAGGGTCTGAACCATTCACCAGCTTGGGAGGGAAAGAGGAATGGGCAGGGATCGGGGAGGGACAGGTCACCAGGGCTCTGACCCACTGGGGAGCCCTCTGGGAACCACGAGCAAGGGGATTTAGCCAATCCCGAGGTCGGTACTCTCCTGCCAGGATCGTATTGCTCTCCACAGTGGTTTTCATTATTTTTCATTTCCAGACTATTTTGGAAGCTGGCTGCCATGGGAACTGAGTCTTTGGAAAGCCCCAGCCTCTTTTCCCCTCCTGCCCCCACCCCTCCTTCTAGCTCCATTCCCTCTTAATTGGTTTTTAGTTCCCTGGCTTTCAGGCTGGTCTGTTTATTTTGATTGCAACTCCACAGAACAAATCTTTAATGAAGCAGGTTGTGGGGAGAGCCATTAGCAGCTGCCTGCCCCCAGGGAGCGGGGGAGGTGCCGGGCGGGGGGAAGCAGCCTTGGCAGCCCAGGGAGGAGGCAGTGGCCAGGCGTGGGTGGCAGTGGGCGTTTGGGACTGAGGATTCCTCCGGGTGTAGTCCGGAGATGAAGGGACAGATCTTGCTCTCTCCAGGCTGTCTGTAGCTTTAGCCAGGAGGACCCCACAGCCCTTCTCAACAACCCAGGGGCCTTCACAGGGCTCCCCCAGTCCTCCCAATGGGCCCAAGGGGGTGCACTCAGAGGATGCACTCTACAGATGAGGGGAGAGTGTTCAGATAGAATGAGAGACCCGGGTCACCTCTCGTCACGCCTATGGCTTTTTCCCTTGGAGACCCCCAGTTTCTAAGAAGTGGCACTCATCCTTACACCCGACTGGCAGCTGTGGTCCAGACCTGGGTTTTGTGGGACAAATGTCTCCTTGATTTGTGCCTTGGTTTCCCCATCGCTATGGCTCTAGTGTAGAGCAGTTTGGGCTTTTGACTACTTATAGGGCTGTTTCTGGGACTGGATGAGATCATGTGTGCCCACAGCCTGGCAGACAGGAAAACTTCACATAAATGTGAGTGGCTATTAGGAGTGCAGTGTAGAACAGTCCATATAGTTTTCTGAGCTGTAGCAAGCCCAGAGGAAGCCCCTGGGGCTTTGAGTGGCCTCATCTTCAAGATGGCCTCCATGGACATAGGTAGTTTTCCCTTTCTCATTGACCTCATCCTGCCATTCATCTTAGAAGCAGAGACCGATGGGATGCTAGGGGGAAAGCCGCCTTAGAACTCAAGCCCAGTGTTTTCATACTGGTGGATTCTGTGACTGGGACTCTGAAGATGATAGGGCTGGGCTCCAGCCCTCTCCACATCCTTAACTTCAGCCCAAAACCCTCTGCCTTTATCTGCTTGGTATCATGGGGTTTCGGTAGCAAGGAGGGCTCCCTTTCTGTACTGGTCATGGTTGGCTCTGCAAAGTACGCTCCCAGCAGGTGGTGATCCTACTGTCCTTTTTGGTGACAGCTTGGAAATAAACACTTCTGGCCAATAAGAGGTAAAGGGAAATCTGATAGGGAAATGTGGGGAAATTTCCTTGTTCCTAAAAATGAAACAACAGAAAGATGGATTCTTGGGGCACCTGGGTGGCTCAGTGGTTAAGCGTTTGCCTTCAGCTCAGGTCATGATCTTGGGGTCCTGGGATCGAGTCCCACATCGGATTCTCTGCTCAGCGGGGAACCTGCTTTTCCCTTTGTCTCTGCCTAACTCCCTTGTGCATGTGTGTGCTCTCTTCTCTCTCTCTCTCTGTGTCATCGACCAATCAATCAAATCTTAGAAAGAAAGAAAGGTAGAAAGAAAGAAAGAAAGAAAGATGGATTCTTTTTGTTCTTGGCTGGTAGTGCACCTGGTTATGATGACTTATACTGGGGTAGTCATCCCTGTGCCCCTGCAGGAAGTCAGAATGAGGACAAAACGAATCCCTGGAGAACTGCAGGGTATCTGATGACATGAGTGAGTGGCTGACCATACCATCCCTGGAATGGTCTCGACTTCCTTATTGTTGAAACCATTTGAATCTGCTCTTTTTGTGTTTTGTTGGTTTTCTCTTTTATAGCTTAACACAAGCTAATTTGATATACTGGCTCAGTCTCCCCATTTTATTTTATTTATTTTTTAAAGATTTTATTTATTTATTAGAGAGAGAGAGAGCATAAGAGGGAAGAAGGTCAGAGGGAAAAGCAGACTCCCTGCGGAGCTGGGAGCCCAATGTGGGACTCGATCCCAGGACTCTGGGATCATCGTCTGAGCCAAAGGCAGTCATTTAACCAACTGAGCCACCCAGGTGCCCAATCTCCCTATTTTAAAGAAGGGGTGACTAAAGTCCCGGGGGGAGTGGGGAATGACTAGGTCAGGGTCGTGCCGCCCTGATTAGTAACAGAGGTCATCCTCCAGGGCCCCAGGACTCTTGATGGCTGGTCTAGGGCTCCTTCTTGGATTCATAGCTGGAGATCTGGTATGCTGGGCTTGGCCAGCTGGCATTGCCTGCCGGTGTCTGGAGGGTCCAGGCAAGCCAGAGAAGCTTGCAAGCCTGAGAGAGTTGGAACCAACCAGGTAGTATAACCTGGGGGCATCTTTAGAGGTTCCTGGGGGCAGCCTCTGAAAAGCATGTAACAGATGCATTATTCATTCATGCACCAGGTTGTGGGACCATAGAAAGAGGGGGAAACTGAGCTGTTCAGGTTGCCACATATACCTGTTAGAATTACACTGGGCTTCTTAAAATAAACCTTGAATAAATAGGGGGTATTTTTCTCACATAATAAGGAGTCTGGAGAGAGGCAATATGGGTTGGTAAGGGAGAAATTAAGAAATAAGTTTCTTGCTGTCTTCCTGCTCTGCCATCCTTGACCTGAAGCTTTTGTATTCATGGTCACAAACAGCTGTGCCACTTCCAGCCATCACATCTGAGTTCCAGGCCAGAAGAAGGGAGTAGGGAAAAAGTTTGGCCTGCTGAACTTAAGTATCTTTTTATCAAGAAAACAATACCTTTGAAGAAGCCTCGCTATGAAATTCTTTGCACACCTCATTGACCAGAAATGGATTACATGGACATCTTTAGCTAGGTTTGGGGGAGGTGAATATTTTCGGCAGGGAATTTTGCTGCTCTAGATAAACTCCAGATTTTGTTAGAAAAGAGAGAGGGGGAAAATGGGTTTTAGGAGGCAAGCAGCGGTCTTTTGTGGCCTGCCATGGATTTACACAGTCTTTACTTAGCAGCGTAACCAAAAGCCAGGAATAAAACTCAGAGGGTGTGAGCCCCTCTCTGAAGGATCTGAAGCCACTCATGTCTCTCAGTTTGCTGCTTCCAAGGTCTTGTTCTTCCCTCTCACGGATGCCAGAGTCATCTTCCCACTGCTCCTCAATGTGATCCAAATTCCTTAACCTGGTATTTATGGTGTAGTTTTTGAATATAGGTGAGGTTTGGTCGGGTCTGGAGCCCACCTCTTACACATAGAGAGTGCTTGACAAATATTCACTTTCCTTCAGAATGATTCATCTTGGGCAGTCTCAAGCCAGGGGTTCCAGGAGTGCCCTTGGGTTGATCATGGATGGAGTTCCAAACACAGAGTGAGAATGTGCTCACCGTTATGCTCATGGTGACTTAGAAAGTTGACAGAGTATGAGTTGGCTTGAATGGCTGTGCCCATTTGAGAGCCAGGGATCCTATCTGTCTTGTCCACCATGGGGTCCCCAGCTTACAGCATGGTCCCTGCGCCTCAGAGGCACTGAACAAGTACCTGTTGGAAATGACGTAAGGAGGCATTTCAGAACAATTCACAATTGGATCAAATGTACCAGCTTCCTATTCTCCCCCCAGGACCTGTTCTGTAGCCTGGAAAAAGCTCTCTCATGTCTCAGTCCTAATAGGGGAGTTGAAAAAAAAAAACCCTCAAGGACAAGTCCTTTAGGAGAGGCCATCCAACGTCTCTCTCTTGGTCCCAGCAGTTGTCCAGAATCAGGGTTCCAAGGATGACACTGCAATGTCCCCCAAAACACAAGTGCCCTCCCGTGCTTCTGTTCTCCCATCTTCCGCACTCCCAAGGGTCACACACTCTTGCTCCAGCAACTGGAGAGGCTGGGAAGTCACAAAAGTGGTGTATTCAGCGGCAGTGGAAAGCAAAGAAGCAGGACGCATGACTTTGGAGTAGACCGTGACTAGCACCTGCTTCCATTCTCTTTGGAGATAAATGAATAGGAGTTTGGAGACATAAAGTGACTTGCCCAGTGCTCTGTCATAGATAAGCAGCAGATCTGGGGTCTGTCTGATTTTAAAGTCCTGTTACTACCAGACAATGACTTTGATGGTGCAAGACAAAGGTGGGTGCTGCAGAGTATGTGTGAGGCTGGGTAGGTTGAGCAGACACTAGGAACCTCCACCCTAGGGACCGTGAGTATGGCATTTCTAACACAGTCCCTCTGGATTCATAACTCCTTCTCTTTGAAAATGGACCTTAATGGGATGCTAAGGAGGAGTTATATAAATTTATCTTTTTAAAACTTCTATAAGTATAATATACATTCAGAATAGCACACAAATTATATGAGTGCAGCTCAATTAATTTTTGTGAAGGGAACATACTTGTATTCAGCACCTAGATCAAGAAACAGAGCATTACCAGTACTTCACAAAACCTCTTCTTGTCTTTCCCAGTCTTTACAAGGCCCTGCTGAGGATACACAATATCTTGATCAAAACTGTTTTGATTGTGTGGGTACCTCTTATAAATGAAGTCATCCCATGCATATTCTTGTGTGTGAATTCTTTGTTCACAATTCTACACTTGACCTTAGCCAAAAGTCTGAGAAACAATTTGTTCACTCTTCGGTTTGAGATTCAACCATGTGTTACATGAGTTGTGGTTCATTTTCATTACTGCATATTCCATTTTGTGGGTATAGGGCAATGTATTTCTCCATTTTTACTGATGATGTGTATTTGGGGTAACTATTTTTAATTTTTTAAAGATTTTATTTACTTATTTGACACACAGAGAGAGAGAGATCACAAGTAGGCAGAGAGGCAGGCAGAGAGAGAGAGGGGAAGCAGGCTCCCTGCTGAGCAGAGAGCCTGACTCGGGGCTCAATCCCAGGGCCTTAAGACCATGACCTGAGCTGAAGGCAGAGGCTTAATTCACTGAGCCACTCAGGCACCCACCTAGTAACTTTAAGTTTTTAGTGCTCACAAATGGCTCTACTATGAACATTTTGAGCATATAGCCAGTTCTGTTGGAAATACATCTGGGAAGGTATGTATTTCATCTTAGCAGATGTTGCTAAAGAGTTTCCAAAGTGGTTATACCAATACACATCCCCACCATCTCATGAGTTCCAGTTGCTTCAAATTCTTGCCGACATTTGATTTTATCTGTGCTTTTAGTTTGAGCTCTTCTGTCTGCTTGGTATGTAATGGCGTCTCATTATGGTTTGGTATGCATCTGCATTTCTTGCTTGATTAATAAAATTGAGCACCTTTTAGTGTATTTATTAGTCACCTAAGTGTTTTTATTGTTTAACTTTGAGTGAGGAAGGTGAGAAATGGGGAGAGGCCTCTTGAATATGAAGGTGTGTGGGCATGGTCGAGGGGGACATCTCTGCTGTGTGCAGACCAAGTAGAAAGGGAATCCTGGGAAGAAAGGCTGCCGTGTCCACAGAGTGACAGTGCTAAGAGGAGCAGTGAGATGCTGATGTGAGAAAAGACTAGCTTTGGCTCAGGCATTTAGTAGCTGACACATTTGGGTAAGATCCCCAATGTCCACCTCTGTCAAATGGAAAGAAGAAGAATACAGACTAGATGGTGTTGCTGTGGAGGTTTAAACGAGAGCAAATGTGAACAGTGTCTGGGACATGGGTACACAGAGATAAATTGTCTTCAGTGCCTGCCTGATAAGTGACAGCCATTATTCCTCTGATGGGGTAGTGAGGACCAGTACAAGTGCTCCATAGTTGTGGGAACAACAGCAGAACACCCAGTGACTTGTACAGAATTCTTGCTGAGAATTCTTACATCTCATACATGGACCCTCACCTTAAGAAATTAGCCAGTTTAGTGTTTGCTCTCTTCTGCTCTCCTGCCCTAAGAACTTGCGAACCCCATAAGGACCAATAAAATAAAATGCATTCATTTCTCCTAATGATGTTATTAAAAAGAATGGTCAGTTTTGTGTTGTCCCATGCTTCTCTAAGTCATTAAGAGTCAGTTTTACTATAACAGCTTTCTCTAACTGAGCTGGGGCTTTTCCACAATTTAGATGCTATTCATCTAATCTCCCCTTGTCTTTTCCTGTTGTGTCATGAACTTTATTTGTCTGTAACAGGGGGAAAATGGACATAAAGTAATCAGCAGATGAATACCAATAAGGCCATGGCAAAAACCAGCCTCAAGGACCAACCAGTTTGAGGTCTGGCTTCGCTGGTGGCCTTCAGAGGATGAATTTTATCTGAAAACGTTACAAGCTCTGTTTTTCCTCTGTCCTGATTTTGTCAACCCAGAGAGTTGACTTGAGAGACACAATCTCCAAAACGGCTTTTGCTGAAGACTGCAGTTATAGACAGTAACCTCTGATTGGGAGCCCAAAACAGGAGGTGCAGGAGCAACACAGGAGACCGACTGGGATCAACTTGCATGGGGTCACCTCGGTCCAAATCTACCCCTCACCAGATCGGTGGCCCACTCTTTTGTAGGATATTCACTGTAACCCAACTTCTTAGGCATACTTTGCAAAATGGCGTAACTCCACAGAGAATAGTCTGGATTTACAGTGGCCAGGTCGGGGAACTTTCAGCATGACCAAAATGGCACATCTTAATGGTGCCTTAGACTGGGGATTGACAAACATTTTCTGTAAAGAGCTAGATAGTCAATGTTTTAGGATCTGTGGGTCTCACAGTCTCTGTTGCAACTCTTCCTCTGTGCCGCTGGGTTGTAAAAGCAGTGATAGTCAGAACATAAACAAACAGGCATGACTGTGTTCCAGGAAAAACTTATTTACAAAAAGAGTCCATGAGCCAGATTTGGCCTGTGGGCTGTAGTTCACTGAACCTTGCTCTAGTGTATACCTCACCTGCCAACAACAAAATCTTGGCAAAACAGTAAAGACGGGGCATGGATGGGAATCAAGACCTCAAGGCCCATTTGAAAACCTCCAAATGAATGTTATACAATTATCCCCTGTGAGGGACTATGAATATATTTGGCTATTTTAGTTTTTGTTTGTTGTTGGATTTTCTTGCATGGTTCCCCCCTACCAGGTTTGTTGAAGTCTTTCATTGTTGAAGAGCATTAAAAAAAGCCATTCAATTTTATGTTTCTTACTGGTGCCCCAATCTACTGCTATAATGATGAGTAACCTTATTTTACTGAGAAGATCATTAAGGGGCTCTGTCCATGCCACCCAGATCCTTCACACAAAATAGAAGGGATGGATGCAATTTTCAAATTAAACCTAGCCCAGCTTTCAGAAACACTAGAATCTCCCTGGTCCCAAATCCTTCCCTGGCCCGTTGCCATTCTCCTTTGAGAATATGTCGGTTCTCTACTCATGAGGGTAACGAGCCTACCCAAGCACCTAGGAATTTACCTCTCATCCTAGATTCTGCCCTGTTAGAAGCAATAATAAGCACATACCATAAGAGATCCATTCAATCTGCTAGTTTAATCCTTAATATCCTCCTAATCCATCCTTGTACAACCTACGACTTGGTTTTCTAGAAGAGATGTCCTGGAGAGACAACCCATGGACCATGATGGAAAAAGACTTTATCAGTTATTGTTGACACCCAGTAAAGGAGTGAAACTTAAGGAGTTTGATTTTTTTGGATTTATGCTTCTCAATTAAAGGAACGCAAATCATCCCTGGCAACTGGAAGGCCATCCCAAACAGAAATTTCCCAGTGAGGACTCTTAAGAATCCTCCAGAAGCAGAAGATCATCAAGAGACTCTAGCCTGAGACCCTCATAAGCAGAAGACAGCATGGCATGGAGAGTTTATTCTTCCAAGTCTTCAGAAGAAGGGAGTCCAGATATCTCTGGAGCCACAGATGAACATATCCTCCTTTGTCTAATACTCTTACTTTAATTTTTGCCTATTTCTTTCTACTTTACAGTCATGTTTCCCTGAGAGCATCACTGCTGCTCTGTAATGTAGGTCTTAGTGAGGATATGTCTTTGGTCACTGTCATGTCTTTTGTTCTTCTTCTTCCCAAAGAGACTCTTTCGATCCACACCTACACCTTCAAGGCAGTCTATACTCCACTGGGGTACTATTTTTTTCTAATGTGGAAGTCAAGCCTTAACATGTTCAAAATGTGTAGGTATTTAAGATCTCAACACCCTCCGTGAAACATATCTCACTGAAACATGCCTCCAGGAACTTACAAAATGAAACCACATAGGCTATTCTAGAAAATTACCTGGAGGAAATATTCTTTCACTTTTTATGTGGAACATCTAAATGGTGATTTCTATAATGAGGGCTATGCCATTGGAAAAGGATGAGAGAGATGTATTATTAATCTTAGCTGAAGTTATAAATAATCTCCCAAAGCTTTTGAGGTTTATCAGACAAATCTAAACTCTTTGGCCCAGTTGGAAATTGACAATCAGATAGCTTTAGATTTTCTGTCAGCTACTCAGGGAGTTATCTGTGCTGTTGCCAACATTTTGTGTGTTAGCCTTGGATAAATCTTTCTGACCAGATATGACAATCTCTTTCAAAGCTGAAAGAGATGGCCACTTTTCTCTCTGAGGTATATCCTAATGGACTCTGGAACACGATTTTTAACTTGGGTTCAGTGATGTGGGATCCTACCAAGTCTGAACATCACCCCGATTTTCATCTTCATGTGCATAATGGCTGCCAAGTGTAAGCTGTCCAGAGTCAGGAATGTGGGTACACAGGTACAGTCATATCACATGACTCAACAACCCATCACTTGACAGAGGGAACAGGGAGGCCAGGTTAGTCCAGCTCCAGACTGTTGTTTCTAAGATGAGATAATTCACCTAGAATTCTGACAATTATTTAGAGGCTGCCTTCGTGGCCTTTAGTTTGGCTAGGGAATGGCCGAAGAGGGAAGGGCCAGGAGGATAAGAACCCATGATCCACCTGCACTCCCCCACCCCGCCTCGCCCTGTCGCATCAACTGTGCAGTCCCCATCACAGCAGTCTTTGACTCCCCTAGCATTCGGTCCTTTGCTCATCACCTTACCGCACTGGAATTGACCTTTGCCTTAAGAAACTAACTGGGCCAAGGACTGGCTCCAATTCTGATGTCTACCCTCTACTAGAACGTTAAAAGCCATGGCCTCATTTCTCCCAGTGGGACATCATGTCAGGGACCTCCATGTGGTGTCCTCCCCCATTGCAGTAAGTCAGGAAAATGCCGTTGGCTCATGTCAGCATGGGTTACTTTCCATGGAGGAGGCTTTTCATACGAGTGATGTTGGACCCATTTTAATATCGTACACATTTACCAATATCTGGCCTAGAGTCCTCCGAAAAAATTCACATTAGATGTTCTTAGAATAGAAATACATTTGAAAAGAGCTATTTGAATCCTTTTAGAGATCCAGCATGCATGTCCTTGTAACTGGTTAATTAATTCACCCATTTATTCAACAACCATTTTGGGTATCTGTTATGTCCAAAAACCCATGCTAGGTGACAGGAATAGCAGCAGTGAGCAGGACAGATGTGAAGCCACACTTGGGTAGCCCGCAAAGGCATGAGTAGCATTTGGCTTCCCTCATCAGTTCTGCCAGCTCTGCCCCACCTATGGCCCAAGATTACCTGAGGAGAATAGTCAGTATTTCATAGAATTAAGGAGCTAGAAGGGAACTTGGACATGGTCATCCAACCTTTTATTATGTAAATTATATTTACTATGTAAATTAATAAACTGAGGCCCAGAGATATTGAGAAACTTGTCCGGAATCACAGTGTGTGTGTGTGTGTGTATGAGAGAGAGAGAGAGAGAGAGAGAGAGAGAAAGATTGTGTGTAAAAAAGGGGCATAAACATCATATATTTTAAATAAAAAAGAGTCAGAATTAAGGCCTTTAAAAATGAGCTTTCTGGGGCACTCGGGTGGCTCAGTGGGTTAAAGCCTCTGCCTTCGGCTCAGGTCATGATCTTAGGGTGCTGGGATCAAGCCCCGCATCGGGCTCCTTGCTCAACAGGGAGCCTGCTTCCCCCTCTTCCTCTCTGCTTGCCTCTCTGCCTACTTGTAATCTCTGTCTGTCAAATAAATAAGTAAAATCTTTTTTTTACAAAAAAGGGCTTTCTGAAAGAACCGCCATTCATTATGAACTCTAAGAATTTATTTTAAAAACAAAAGATTGTTCTGTTTGAATATTGAAGTATCGGTGTTTCCTCTGTTTTGGAACATCAGGATTTTTAAAACTTGGATTAAAAAATATCACATAAAGAGGTGCCTGGGTGGCTCAGTCGGTTAAGCGTCTGACTCTTGATTTCAGCTCATATCATGCTCTCAGGGTGGTGAGATCAAGCTCTGTGCTCAGTGGGAAGTCTGCTTGGGATTCTCTTTCCCTCGTCCCCTGCACCATACCCCTGCTCATGCACACACATGCCCTCTCTCTAAAATAAATAAGTAAGGGATCCTGGTGGCTCAGCTGGTTAAGCAACTGTCTTCAGCTCACGTCATGATCCCGGAGTCCCTGGATCGAGTCCCGTGTTGGGCTCCCAGGTCCATGGGGAGTCTTCTTCTCCCTCTGACCTTCTTGACTCTCTCATACTCTCTCTCAATTAAGTAAGTAAAATCTTTTTTAAAAAATAAAGTAAATAAGATCTTTTTTTAAAAAATTGCATAAATTGCTCAAAAGTTGCTCATCCACTCTTTATGTAAACATTCCCATCACTGCAGGAATCTTCTATTGCCATCAGTAGAAATGGCACCTTATAGCCCAAAGCTGGTTTCCTGGGTAGAGAGAGTAAGACCCTTTTGAGAAGCAGCAGCCCTATTTCCTGGAGCGACAGACAGGCAATCCTGAGACAGAGGGGTCACTCAGAAACGGGGATCTCTCTGCCTACCTCTCCAGTGTGGAGCTGGGCTCTGTCCTCCCAGACTTGCTGACCTCTGTGTGACCCTTCCAAATCCACATAATCCTGTAAAGGTCAGCCCACAGACCCACCACCTGCTGCTCCATTATAGCCTGAAAACTTACTGGGCTGGGATGAGGGGACGCCAGGGCCCTTTGAAACCGTCCCCACTCCTTGCCAGTAGAGATGGTGTTTTAGGTCTGATGTGAGGGTCCCACACTCCAGGCCAGGAGTCAGGAGGCTCTCCCTTTCCTTCCCAAGCAGGAACTGTTGAAGGAAGAGGGAATTCAGTTAAAACAAGATTTGCTTTGTTCTCCTGGGATCTCTTCTGCTTTGCAAAGGTGTTCCAGGGGGACTGTTGAGCAGGATGTGAGGGGGTAATGGAAAGGGAATGGCATATGGGGCAGATAAACCCGAGGGAATCTGAAGCTGGTTCCCAGACAGGAGAGTTGACCGGAGGGGGATCAACAGAGACAAACTTAATCCCTGTCCTCAGAGAGACCTGCCGACCGGGCTTTAGCAAAAGCCTCTGTGCTTTTTTTCTGTTCCTGGAGAATTTAGACAAAATAGCCCTGAGCCCCATGAGGCAGGGGAGCAAAAGGCCCTCTCCAAGCCGGATTGGGGCCTTCAGGGTTCTGATGAGTTCTGTGTCTGGAGTGACTGAGTGGGGCTGGCAACTGGGAACAGAGCCTAGTGTGGGAAGGAGACCTCAGTGTCTTCAGAGCTGGGGAGACTCTTAGGGATCCTCTAATTCAATTCCTTCTTTTGGGGGATGGACAATGATTAACAGAGAGGGAGCAAGATCAGCCCAGGTCACACAACACCTGTTGCATTTCAAATGCGGAACTCCTGACTCCCAGTCTAACTCCTCCTGGATCCTTCGACCGAGTGGGAGTTCAGGCTGTGTCGTTCATTCATTCATTGGTTCGGTCCTTCGGCTTTGTGCTTTGCCTTGTGAAAGAGTCCGAGGAAACTCACCATATTATCTTTGCACTGCAGGAACTTGAACTAGAAACACACATGCACACACACACACCTGCATGGGAACAGTTCATTGGAAATAGAGAGCAGTCCATAGTCTTTTCTGTAGTGAACCACATGGACAGAAAGAGTTAGAGGAGATCAAAGCATGAGGAACTGGGGTGCCAAGGTGAGGCCACTCTAATTCTTAAAGAATTCTTACCCTCCACCTCAGTGACTGGCTGCCCACCTCCCCAGGCTTTGACTGGGACAGCGTCAGAATTGCTGGGATGCCATCGAATTGATTTGAATTGAGCTGACATGGGTCTTGTTTGGGGCAGAACTGGTTCTTTGTAGGTACGGGGCGAAGGCCATGGGGCCCTCTCTGCCTGATGCCTTGGAATTCAGGTTCTGCCTAGAAGGCTGAGGGTTTCCTCTGGGGCCCCCAGGCCCTGGTGAGCTTCTGGAGGGACCGAAAGATACAAATCCAACGGCACCAATCTCTGTTCCCCCATGGTGGCGGGGCATCCAGTGATGGGTTTCTCCAGAGCACGGCAGAGCAGTAGTGGGGGAACAGGAAGTCCCTGCCCAGCCATCTGCAAGGTTCCCTTCCTGCTTGCCAAGTGCTTACTGAGCCCCGGGTCTCTCACGGAGCCCCGAGTACAGGAGGCAGATTTATTTCCCAGCTGGAAAGACAAAGACACCGTATCTGGCAGAGAAAGAGCAAGTTGGAGCTAACTCATGAAAAGAGCTTTGACTTAGGGCATGGGCTGTGTGGAAGGTCAGTTGCAGCTCGACTTTTTGGCCAGAATGAGGTCATCTGCCTAGACTGACCACGGAGGAGCCACCAGGGATGTGGCCACCTTTTTACACAGTTTGGGACTCACCTTGGGGACTTGCCTTTTGAGACTCAGTGCACCCTTTCTCTATAAAAAAAAAAAACAAAACTATCTATCTCTATATCTCTATATCTATTTTTCTATCTATCTATATCTCAGAAAGAGAGAGAGCACAAGCAGGGGAAGCAGCAGAGAGAGGGAGAAGCAGGCTTCTTGTTGAGCAAGGAGCCGGATATGGGGCACAATCCCAGGACCCTGAGATCATGACCTGAGCCGAAGGCAGAAGCTTAACCAATGGAGCCACCCAGGTGCCCCAAGTCTCAGCATGCTCTTTTGATGATTCTCAGGGGAGAATCATCTCTACCATTTGTGGATGAATAAGATTTCTGGAAATAATAAAAAGTCACTCCACATAATGTAGAGAGAAATTTAATCATGACGTGGTACCCCAGAAACTGTCAACTGTAACTGTTGTGGGTCAACTCTACTCCAGGAAAAAAATTAAAAGGGAAAAAGTCATCCATTGTTGATGCTGGACATTCCATTCAGTTTAGTTCTATTCAACCAATGTTTCCTGGGTGTCTGCAGCCGGTAAGGCTCTGTACTAGGCTCTGGGAATTAGATAAACCCCAACCTTGCCCTCCCCTGCCTGGGAGCTGACAGCTTAGCGGGCAAGAGAGACACTAAATTTAAAGACAAATAATGACTGGGGTAGTGAGTGCATCAAAAAGGAGGTGGGGAAAGCACATCAGTAGGTGGGAAAGGGTAGCATTCTGGGCTGAAGGAACAGCAGAAAGGATTATAATATTAGCCATCATTTCTTGAGCCCCGGCTACGCATCAGACACTATACGAAGTAGTTTATATGGATGATCTCATTTAATTCCTAGAACAAAGGTCTGTGGTGGGTGCCATCATTATCTCCAAATTATAGATGTGAAAACAGGCATAGCCAGAATAAATAGCTTTCTCAATTAGTAAATAGCAGAGCCAACTCTGAACTGCTAAGCGAGAGAGCCTGTGTGTGTTCAGACGGGCTGGCATTGTTTGAATAAAAAATAACAAGAATTCTCAAGAGGATGGGAGGGGAGAGCTTTGCAAACATAAATCGGGACAATCTCAGCAAAATGATGTGGCAACATGTGTCTAGAGAGTGTTAAGTTGTGCATTCTCTTGGTCTCCACATTTTGTCATCTAGAAACCTAGTCAAAGGAAATAATCAGGAATGTGCATAAAGGTGTACCAGGAGAAATAACTGAAATGGTCTTCCACAGGGATCGGTTAAATAAATTACAGCACAATTAGTGCAATAAAATATTACACAGAGTTTAGGACACCTGGATGGCTCGGTCGACTAAGCATCTGCTTTTGGTTCAGGTTATGATCCCGGGGTCCTGGGATCGAGCTCAAGTTGGGGGATCCGTCCTCAGTGAGGAGTCTGCTTCTCTCTCTGCCTGTGTCCCTTCCCCTTGTTCATGCTCTTTCTCTCTCTCTCTCACACACACACAAATAAATAAATAAAATCTTTTAAAAAATATTTCACATAGTTTAAACATTCAAAATTTTGTTTGTTCCTCTTGTTTGATCTCTTCAAGGTGCTTTGAAGAAGTGTGAGAGAAGTCTGCAAAAAGATGGAGTGGGTGGGCCCCTCTGTCCCGATAGCAAGGAACTGTAGCTGGGACCCCTGGGTAGTTCTGGAGGAATCAGGGAGGCCAGGCCGAGGTGAAGCCTGCTGGAGGGGAAGTGAGACTTGGCTCCGAGTAACCGTGACCCAGGGGAGGGGGTGCGGCCAGCCGGCGGCCTGCCTGAGTCCTGGCACTGGCTCCAGGCTCGGGGTTTAAAGAGCTTTAAAAGCTTATTAAAAAGGTTCCTTAGACATCAAATGGCTCTTAAAAATCAATATTTTGATGATTTAAGTGCAAGAGAATCAGAAACATATGGATTAAATTGCCCTCAAATTATACACACTTTAAAAAAAAATGTGTTGGTCTTTAGCAAGCCCCAAATATTTGAAAAACAGATAGAGATGTTTTCCTCATCTTCAGACAGAGCTCTGCTAGGTCAGCTTGAAGAGTCCAAAGAGGAGGTAAGTGGGAACGGGGCAGGGCTCAGAGGCCGATGTAAGGAAATGTCCCCAGCCAGAGTCTTCTCCTGTAGGCCGGGCTGTGCAGGGGTAATGAGGGATGGACTGCTTGTGTATGTGCCTGTGTGCATAGGCGTGTAAGGGAGAATGCAGGTGCACATTCTCCTCTGGGCCTGCTTGGACCCTCCTGAGCCCACTTCCCCCAGCCAGCCTCGTTCCTCTGTGTCCTGGGCATATGGATCTGGGTGTTCAGTGCTGCAGTCCATCCGAGGTTCAAGGGGAAGGTCCTTTGTTTCCACCCGCCCTCCATCCCCCAGCAGCCTGGGCCCTCCTGCAGCGGGTGCAGTGTGGCCCAGCCCTGGAAGGTTCGAGCGGGGATGGATGCAGGCATCACCCAGCCCAGACATGATCAAAATTTTCTCAGCTCTGGGCTTGTTCTTCAAATGAAACCTTAGGAATGAAGCCCCTGAATGAAGGCTGAAGACAGGGTGGCTCCTGAGGGTGGCTCTGAGCCCTGCCCCATCCCCTCCTCAGGTGGCTCCTGAGGGGTGGGGGTAGCTGGTTCCTCCAGTGCCTCCAGTTTGTGATTAGGTTTCTGCCTTGCAGGTGCTGTCCCCCAACCTCTTCCCCACAACACTGTCGGAGGCAGAGTCTGGGTTTGCTGCCTGTAGGGCGGGTGAGAGATCAGTGCTTTGGAAGGGATGGTCGTGACTCAGAAGGCCCCTAGGGGCATCTCTTGGGCACCCCAACTCCCTGACAAGACCCATTTCTGGGCTGGGAGTTGACCTCTCCCCGTGCCTCCATTGCTCTCTCTCTAGGGTACATGCAGGGGGCCAGGCCTTGTGTCACCTCTGAAGGACAAGGGCTACTAATTCTTATTTCAGCCCCAAGAACAGCTTGGGGATCCCCGGCCTTTCTCTGGGTTCCTCATTGGCCCATGGAGCTGGCTCTATTGTCTCCCTCCTATTCCTTTCACCCCCCGCCAGTGGCCTCCAAGGAGGGTTGTTAATTACCACAGTGATTTCCACCTCAATGGGCAGGTCTCAGTGGCCAGAATGGAGCTGTGGATACTCTTCCCGCCCCATAGATGCAGGGGCAGGAGTATCAGAGGTGGGAATGAGGGTGAGGTGGATGGGGTGGGCAAGGGTCCCATGGGGCCCTCTGCTGGCATCGGAGGTTGGCTGGGCACAGGTCCCTGGGACAGAGGGGACCGCTAGTGGCTGTTCCCTGGCAACGTTGCTGTCATTAAGAGAGCCAGAGGAGAAAAACTGGCATGTCTGCTGGTCTTAAGTATTCTTCCCAGCCCTGTCCTCTGGGCCTTCTTCAGGGAGAGCCTGAGCCAGAGTGGGGGGACCAGGTAAAAGGTGGGGACACCCTGGAGTCTGGATAGAGTGGGGGAGTAGGGAGTGAGCTGGGGTCCCAAGGCCTCACTTGACCTCAGGGAAAGGGGCCGAGGGCTGGTGAGGGATTCCTGAAGACCACGGCCACCTTGGCTGGGATAAGCTGGCGTGCAGCCCACCAAAGGCAGAGCGGAAAATGAGAAGGGAAGTAAAGCTCTCTCTTCAACACCACAGAAAGGGAAGGGAGTGGAAAATGACGCCCAGCTCAAGGTTCCTATTTCCGCATGTGCTGCTCCCTGTCACCTCAGTGTTCGGTCCCTGGAGACGTCCCATGGGAAGAAACAAGAGACTGGAGATCCCGCACCCTGAGTTGGACCAGGCAGGTCCTGGGCTAATAGTACCCTGGTGAGGCACTGACCCCACAGCCTCTGGCCACTAGGTCAGGTTGGGCTGGGTCTGTCCCCACCCGGAACCAAGGGAAACCACTGCAAGCATCCAGCCCTTCCTTGCACCTGGGACTCCCAGTGGGCTGCTGGGCCCTAGTTAGGCCTGGACCAGGGAGATACCTGTCTGGAACCTGGGCCTCATCCTGCCTCTGCCCCTTCGTTCCCCCACCTGAGGCCCTCCATCTGTCTTAATCTGTTGCCCTCCCCCAGGCTGTCCCTAGCCAGCTCTCTCACACAAAGGATGGGTGGGAAGACAGGAAGTGGGTCTGGAGGGACCCTGAGCTTTGATCTGGCCCCAAGGCAGGGGCAGCTGTCTTTGGTCCTCTTTTCCTATTTGGCCCAATTTCCTTGCCTCATCCTCTACCTCTGTATATGGATGTCTGGGTTCAGACAGTTCCAGGGGCACCTGGGTGGCTCATTTGGTTAAGTGTCTGCCTTCAGCTCAGGTCATGATCCCAGAGTCCTGGGATCGAGCCCCACATTGGGCTCCCTGCTCAGAGGGGAGTCTGCTTCTCCCTCTGCCCCTCCTCCCGGCTCATGTTCTCTCTCACTGTCTTGATCTTGAGTTCTCTCTCTCTTTTTCAAATAAATAAACAAAATCTTAAGAAAGAAAGAAAGAAAGAAAGAAAGGAAGGAAGGAAGGAAGGAAGGAAGAAAAGAGAAAGCTCTAGGGCTCTAGGCCAGCACTTCCCCCCACCCTCCCTCTCCACACCCAGTCCATCAGGCACATGGCAAGGCCAGTACATCATCCTGTCCCCCCAGATTTACTGCCTGACCCCTCCACCCAGCTGAGGAAACTAGAATCCTGGGGCTCACCTTTGACAACCCCTGTGCCCTTGGCTCCTCATGTCACTTCATCATAAGCCTCTCCCACTCCTCCCTAAATAGCTCTCACATCTGTCCCCTCACCTCTCTTCCTGCCCCCCACCCCCGGCCACTTGTGTGTTCACCTGGACGGTGGCCACAGCCCCTCAGCCTGCCCAGTTTTACTTCCCACCAGCCCTCTCCACAGGTCCCATAGAGCGAGCTTTCTAAAATGCAAAGCTGCTCACGTCTTTCCCTTCTTAGAAAACCGGGTGGGCTCCCATTGCCTATCCAGTGAAGCCCTGGTTTCTTGGGCCAGCAGACCTTGCCCTTGGTGACCTGGCCCATTCCTCCCCAGCTCCTTCCCGGGCGCCTCCCTGCCTGAACCTTCTGATCCAAGCCTAGGGAACTCCTCATGTGTCCCAGGCCCACTAGGCACTCCCTTACTGCTGTGGCTTTGTCGATTCTATTCCTGGTGTCTGGCATGCCCACCCTGGTCAGTCCCTCTCTCAGCCCACACCTGACCTCCTCATGACATTGTCCCTGACCTCTCCAGCCCTGCTGTGACTCCTGGGGCCTCTCATGCTGGGCTGGGGCTGAGCACCATTCCTCAGTATTGTTCTTTGGTAGCTGGAAAATTCTAGGTGCTCTGAGGGCGGGCACGTGTCTCAGAATCCAGCTCAGCACCTGGTGGAAGTCCACGGACGGGAGGAGTGAACGGGCATGTCCAAATGGAACCCAACAGCCAGCCCCTGGCTGGGGGAGGCCCCATGGGGGTACAGGCCTCTGGCACCCTCTATGCCCCAGGTATATCTGGTCCTTGCAGAAGCAATATTCAGACCAGCTGTGGAATCAGATTTTTTTTTTCCTTTTTAAAGTTTAAGCTGTTTTAGATACAGCCCCGGTGTGGAGGGGAGAGGCTCTGTGCCTCCCGCTCACCTCCACCCTTGAGGCAGTTGGAGAGAGGGAGAGAGGGAGAGAGGGAGAGAGACACAAATCCCAGGGGGGCCTAGACGTTGATCTGGCTCTACCTCCCTGACCTCAGAGCCACCCGCTTCTGTATTCATTCCACAAATGTTAACTGAGTACCTACTGTGTGTTCAGCACTCTCCCAGGTGCCGGGATATACGCAGTAAATAAAAGAGCCCACGTCCTTCCCTCCAGGAGTCAACAGTCTGTTGGGAGGAGAGACCTCAAAGAAACACATTTGGAACTGGCATGTTCCCTAGGCGGAAGGGACCAGACATGCTTCAGACATGGGTCAGACGGGCCCTCGCAGAGGGGTGAGGTTTAAGCTGAAATCTCAAAAATGAGAATAATCTTTTAAAAAGGTGGCGGGGGGGGGGGGCACCTGGATGGCTCAGTGGATTAAAGCCTCTGCCTTCGGCCCAGGTTATGATCCCAGGGTCCTGGGATCGAGCCCACATCGGGCTCTCTGCTCAGCAGGGAGCCTGCTTCCTCCTCTCTCTCTCTGCCTGCCTCTCTGCCTGCTTGTAATCTCTGTCAAATAAAAAAAAATAAAATAAAAAAATAAAAAGGTGGTGGGGAGGTGTATGGGTGGCTCAGGCAGTAAAGGGTCTGCCTTTGGCCCAGGTCATGATCCTGGTGTCCTGAGACTGAGCCCCTCATCAAGCTCCCTGCTCAGAGGGGAGTCTGCTTGCCCCTCCTCCCCGCTCCTGGCTTGTGCTCTCTCTCTCAAATAAATAAATAAAATCTTAAAAAAAAAAAAAAAAAAAAAAGGAAATGAGTTGCTGGCTCGGAATGCTGAGGAGAGAGATCTAGGGAGGAGGCAGTCCAGGCAACGGCCTGAATGGGGCCCTGAATCCTTCTCCAGGCCTCAGTTTCCTTCTTTGTGGTGGGAAGCCTTCTTTCTCCCAGGGCTTTGGTGGGAATCAAAGGAGAGGGATGTGTTCAGACAGACTTCAGAGGCCATTTGATTCTATTCCTGTGTTTACAGCAAGATGGCTGCCCCCTCCTGTTCTTCCTCAGTGAGGCCCCACCACCTTTACCCTCCTCAAAAAGTACCTCACCCTGGCAGGGTCTGCTTCAGCCTTATCAGCCTCCTCATATCTCAGTGTGAATCCAATAATCAGACTCTATGAGGAGAGTGCTAGGATTTGAGACCGAGATGGGTAGAAGACACCACAGAGGGGTCCATGGGGAGACGAGGGCTTCCTGACCATGAGCCCCTCAAGGATAAGCCCAGCGCCTGACATGGTGCTCGGAGCACAGCAGGGACTCCTCCAGGTTTGCTGAGTGAGTCAACAAACGTCCAACCTCATCGCAGATGGGAGCCTTTAGGGTAATGAGTTCTCTGGGCTGTGTTTCCTACCACAGTCCCCTTGCTTGCTTCCATTCTTCTTTCCAGCCTCCCCTGCTTGTCCTCCAGGCTTTGGGGGTATAAATGTTCTCACTTTCCCAGTGGACATTTGGCAGAACCAGTGGGACCGCGTGTGCATGTGGGGGGGGGGCATGCGGGCTGTGAGGGGGCTGGAGACAAAGGCCCTGGAGTGAGATTCAGGGCACAGCTGAACTGCCCTGAACTTTTCCTTTTTGTTTTCAAGGAAACGAATAATCCAAGAACCACCCACGGGCCTGGCGGGCCCTGCTAAGCAGGGTTGGAATGTGCTGCCTTTCCCGTTAGTAATTGTTTTTTCTGGTCAGCCTGTAACCCTTCCCCTGCCATTCCCCTGCCACTGGGGAGAGGTCCTCCCTTCAGGGCATCAGTGGAGCTGGGGAGGACACGGAGGCTGGTGTCCCCAAGGTTTCCCTGCACTTTCCCACTAGGCTGCCGCAGGGCGTGGCCAGTGGGCTTCTGGATCTGACCTTGACATTGCATCACAGACCGTCTGCCTGCACCGTGATTCTTAACCCCACTCGGCTGTCAGCCTCTGCTCTCGCAAGAGGCACTGGGGGCTGCCAAGGACTGGGGTACGCCAGAAGGTGCCCAGTCTGGCATGGGTCCTGTAGGCCTTTGTTAGGGTGTGTGTGTCTGACTGTTGCTGCGTCTGTGACTGTGAACGGGGGTCAGCACGAGCCTGTGTTGGAATGTGATCTGGGACACTGAGGACCCATTTGTGGCCTCAGTGTGTGTGTGTGTGTGTGTGTACGCGCATGGGTGTGTACACAGTCAAGTGTGTCCTGGGAGGGAAAAGAGTCTTGTTCCTGAGCTGACTCAGCACCTCTCTCTTCCGCCCCACCTCCCTCAGCCGCGCCCAGTTGAGGGCCTGAGCCTTTGCTCCATGGAGGAGGCAACACCCTCTGCCGCCATGTTTCTGTCATTGGCTGCCCATCCCCACCAACAGGAGGGGGCAAACATGGCACCCCGGGCCCTGTCCCAGTTAAACTCCTTGTCTTTAATCCATAGGAATTCAAGAGGTCAGAGGTTTGGACTATTTCCTGACACTCCCCCCTACCAGCCCCCAGCCAGGCCCTATATTCTCCGGTTTTGGGGGGAATAATCTGGAGCACTCTGGTTACATTTCCTGGGGCGGCTGTAGCTCAAGGCAGGCTTAGGTTCAGATGGAGATGATTTCAGCAGAGTCAGGAGGAGCCCTGGGGGTGTCCCTCACTGTCCCTCTACATCACCCTCTCTCCACGTGGACCACAGCTGCCTCAGCCTCAGATAGGCCTGAGATGCAGCCTTTAGTTCTTAGAGTGAGTGCAGCCTCCCTGGTCAGGGAGTGGGTGCTGGGTGGGCTGGGTGCCCCCTTCTCTCAGGGAGGGGCCGGGAACTCAGGAGCCGGGGAGAGCCACTGGGCCTGCTGCCCCAGCCTCAGCTGACAAAGCTCTGGGTCCCAGGCTCCGGGGCAGAGGCCTGCCTATGTCCTGAGCAGTTGGCAAAAGAGGCCGTGCCAAGGCCCGGTCCAGTGTGGCCACTGAACATTTGGTGTGAATCAAAGGCTTTTCCAGCCTGGAGAGGAATGCTGCCTAGTGGGGTCTGGGAATGGGCCTGGCAGGGCAAACACTGCCCTAATTGAGGCCCTTCTAGACTTTTAATTACAAGCAGTGTTTTCCCAAGCTTCCTAAATTGACTGTGGAGACCTGCTGGTGTTATTGCCCATGCCAGGGACAGGAAAAAAAAAATTGTTGTGAAAGCTTTTTCAGTAAGGTTTATTTTAGCCATGTTTTGAGGTGGAAAAGCTCACACAGTGGAGGCCAGAGCCATTTTCCTCTGAGGGCCTCCTTCAGACACAGCCATGGTCAGACGTTCAGCTCGAACACAGATAGACAGCTGCAGAGAAGGACACATGCACATCAGACACGGTTGTGGACGTGGCTGCTGGTGCTGTAAACAGCAGGCTGGAAATCCAGCCCAAGCCCCCGGAATGTTTTAGAGAGGAAAACAGGCCCTTGCCGGCTCCCCTCCTCCACCCACTATGCCCTTCAGAAAGGCTGGGCCCAGGGCCTGCTTCGGAGCCCCTGTCCCCTTCACAAGGCCTGTTCACAAGGCCCAGGACAGATTTCAAACCCCCAGCTAGGAGTTTCTTATGGCAGAAACCTTTGTCCTGCTCTTGTCCCAATCCCTGGGGAACGCGACTGTCTGGGAAGGAAGGCCATGCCCTTGTCTGTGGAAGAAAAGGCCCTGATGTTCGGCGCCCCAGCTGAATCCTTGGGGGCCCTTTCTGACAGAAACTCCATAGGGTTCTGGGGAGTGGTTAGGGTACAGAGGCAGCAACCTGAGGTGTCTCTGGATGTCTGAGCACTGAGCCCTGCTTGTCCGTGAAAATCACCTGGATTCCAGGACTCTCTAAGGGCAAGAAAATCTGGATCCCCATGGCTTGGGCCCCGGGGTGTGTATGTCATACCACCGCTCACCGTTGCAGCTGGAACGCTGGAAGCGCTCAGCACACGTTTGTTGAATCAGTGGGTGTTTAATGGCAGTCTCTGGGCGCCCCATGCCTGCCCCCCACAGCTCTGAAAGACTGCAGTTTCCCCTCTTTTCCTCTTTCCCTTCCCTTGGTGCTCAGCGCCCGTGGATCCAGACACCCAGGCAGTGTCCAGAACCCTTACCCTGTGTCCAGCTGGGACCCAGGAATGGTGCACAGTAGAAATGGGCAGGGAGGGAGGCCAGACACAAGAATGCCTGCTCTGCCATTTGGCCAAGGGTTCCTTGGGCTTGGGCAGGACCCAGACTCAGAGCAGGAGACCAGAGGAGCTTGGGCAGGGTGAGCCTTGGTGGCCGTTACTGGCCGTTGCTATCATCCCTTATCTGGGGCTCCTGGCTCTTACACCACGTCCCTAACCGCCCCTGGAATCGGGGCCCCTGCTGCTCCCTCCCCAAACAGACCGTTACTGGGTTTCCGTTGTGTGGGGAGGGTGTGAGGGGCTGTCTGCTTAATTAATCATTTCAGGCCACCCTGGGAAACTCATTAAGCCACCTCACAGGGCTGGGAGCTGGATGCCACTCTCTGAGTTGGAACTTTCTGGTCTGCCACACTGGGGTCCATGTTTCCCTCCACCCATGTGCACACATGTGCATAAGAATGTGTGTGTGTGTGTGTGTGTGTGTGTGTCAGAGAGAGAGAGAGAAAGCGTGCGCGCCGTGCCCTCGTGTCTGTGATTGTGTGTGTGTTTGCGTTTCCTAGATTCTGCAAGGAACTTCCCCTGATTCTTCTTAATTACCAGCCTAGAAGAAATCCAAGATGCTTAGAGCAAAGGTCAGACTCCACCTGTTTTCCCTGCACTTCATTTTCTGGCAGTTCCCACAATAGTACAGATAAGTACAAGATTCAGGCAATCTTTTCTAATTAAAGTAATTAAAAACCGGCGATGATTGCACCTTTCATCTGAACGGGAAAATATTTACTCATCCAAACTGCAGGCCCTTCAAAGCATTCAGGAGGTCTATTTTGACAAACAGATCCTCCCCCTCCCCCAGACCATTCTCTCTCCTTCAGGACACACACACACAAAGGCTGGTTTATTTGGCAAGAGATGGCTGCATGGGGCCCCATGGAAGACGTGCGGGAGAGCGGGAGCCTGTGACAGGTTTTGAGCAAGTGCACACTTCAGCCTAGTCCCTGCCAGGCCCTCCTGAGAGGGTTTCTGGGGCCTTTGGGATTTTGATTTGACCAGTGGATGCTTTGCTGTTGCTCTTTCTCCTTCTCCCAGGGCGCTCCCCCCAAGGACCCCCTGCCTCGCTGGTATAGCTCCCCTCTCTTTAGGCCTTGCCCTCTGAACCGGCTGGCATAGAACGTCAAATGGAAGAACGTGTTGGAGGCTCAGATCTAGCCCGTCCCACTGCCCATCTTCCCAGGCTTTGACCCAACTCATTCGTGTTAGGTTGCTATTTTGCAAAAGCCCGTGTGCTGGATACAAAAGCCCTTCATCAATGCTGAAAACCATTCTAAGAGCGTGGGGTACGGCCCCCTCCCCTCAAGAAACACAGTCACACAAACTTCTCGACAAACTGCCCTTGCACCCCCCCCCCCCGGGGAAATCAGACAGAATGCAGACTGCGCTATTTCACTTTGAACACTGGAGGCAAGTCTAATCACCCAGTTTCCTGGCAAATGGGGTTTGGTGTCACAAACTGCAACTTTTCCCTAATGAGGAGTTCCTCCTGTGACCCCTACCAGAGGTGCCCTGACATTCCAGGGCCAGGAGTCCAGGGGTTGGAGTCTTTGAGGGGGTGGGGGGTGTGAAGGCACAAAAGCCTGAGTGCCCAGTCCCATGGCCCGGAGCTGACCTGATCTCTGTCCCATATCACCCCCATCCCTGTCTCCACTGCCAGGAGACAGGACATGCTTTGGAGCTGGTGCAGCTAGAGCTTGAAGCAGTCTCAATGGGATTATCCACTTAGAGGCTGTTCCCAAATCCTCAGAATATGACATGAAGGAAAATTCTAGGAAACAGTTCCAGGAACACCCTGGCCCAGCTGTCCCCCGAGAAGGGCCTGGTTGCCTCTGCCTGCCTAGGCCAGGCTGGACAGTGTCCTCATGATGACCCAGAGCCCTCAGCTGTCCTCCCTGCAGAGCCGTGGCCTCAAAGAGCCAGTGTGGGCAGATCTGTATCTGTAGGAAGCATGCTGTTCTAGGGGCTGGGTAAGAAAGAACAGTCGGCGTGGGTGCTGTGTGCTGGCCTGTTGGTAGATGGATGGGCTTACTCTGCGCCCAGAACAGCCTCATCAGAGAGTGGGGGTGAGCCTACGGGGTTCTCCCAGTCTGCAAGCTCACTCCGAGTCAACCATGTTTGGACTCTGGACTCCGGCAGAGCCATCCCCAAAACCCCTCCTTCCCAGCCTTGCCTCTCCAGTCCCTGGCTCTAGAGCCATAGTTCTCATCTGGGCCACTCCCAGAAACACACTGGCACAGCTAAAGCAAAGGGTCCCCGAGGCCCACCTCATATCTCAGGGGTCTTGATTCAGGCCTGACCCCTATTGGACTCTTCTTGCTGGTCCCAAACACCCTGGGAGACCTGAAAGAAGCCATGGGACCGGGGGATTTGCCCCCAGTAACTCTATCAACCTGTGTGCGCATGTGCCTGGCCCACAAGGGCTCAAGTAGCCAGGGTTCCTGGGGTCCAGAAGCCCCTAGCCAGAGCCCAGGTGGGGAGCTTCCATCCCCCAGATGACCCACACCCTGTCCTCCTGTCAAGCTCAGTCTAACCCTCCTGCCCAGGAGGCCTGAGCCTGCAGGTGGCCCTCAGTGGGCCTGTGCTCCCTCAGTTGGACTCAGAGAATTGTGTTTGATCAAACCTAAGCATTGGGTGATTAACTTGCTTGGTGGAAACAGTCCCCAGGGGACTGGAACCCTTGTTGCAAAAATAAATTTTCCCTCTGGACCTAACTAGCTTTTGTAATCTTGCTTTCCTTTGCATTCTAGCTCCTTTTTTTTTTTGTTGTTCTTTCTAGTATCAACCGGCTTTTATCTTCTTCCTTTCCTCCCACGGAGACCCAAACAAACAGTCCCAGTAAACAAACTTTCAGGCCATGCTCTTAAAGAGACATTGCATGCTTATTGCCGGCTGGACTGTTCCCCCAACCCCGGGCTTGGGGGTGTCAAAGATCACCATGGGACACTCACAGGAAGAAGCTGGCTTAAGGCAGTTTACCAAAAAAATTTCCCTAGGAGACATTGCTCCTTTCCCACACCTCATTAGAAGACAGAACAAGAGGGAACACTTGGGTTTAGCAGAGGTCTCTGAGTGGTACTGGTGAGGTATGACTATAAGACTATTACTTTCTTTTGTCTCTAGAATCCGAAAGGATTTCTTTCTTTCCAAGCATGATTCAAAAAAAAAAAAAAAAGTATTTTCCTGCCAAACTTCCTGCTCCCCCCACTACCAAGCCAACACATCTCCGAAGTGATAATATCGAACAAAGGGAAAATATGAGCCGAATCTAGTTTGCACACAACTTTCCTGGAACTTGGCTTCTTGTGACTCGGAGAGACTCTGGTCTTAATTTGTATTGTTTGTGCACAGCTGGGCTGATGCGCTGAAGTCACTGTGGGGTGGGGGGTAAGTGTGTGCGTGAGTGTGAATATGCATGTGCGTTAGTCTACCCGTGTGCCAGGCTGCTGGCTGGAGGGTCTCTGCCTTGATGGGGGGGGTCCTCCACAGCACTGCGTATGTGGACAAGGTGAGGACGTGGGTCACTTCCCACTTGAATCGTCTGGATTGAAAGGATCCGCAGTTCTTGGAGGGGCTGTGGGATGCTCTGGTCATGTCCATCCCCAAAGTGGCCCAGTCCAGCAAGGTGTGCGTCTAGGCCAGGATTCCACGCAAGGCAGGAGGCACCGCGGCTCTGGCTCTGCGTCTGTAATAGGTCCCTGGAACGCTGAACCGCTGCTCCCAAGCCAGGTCTGAACCAGGCGTGTGTGCGAGAGGGCTGTGGTCCTGCTGCCCGCCGTGAAGACAGGGCCCCCCTGCATCCTTGCCTTGTCCCTGCTTCGAGGGCTGGCCTCCACCTGGCGCAGGCAGAACCCCCAACACCCCCAAACCACTGACTTCTGTGGAACAAAGCCTAACTAAGGTGGCTTTTCCCCTTTAAGAGAATACATTCCTCAGCGGGATGGTGGCCCCTGGGGCTCTCTCCCACTCCCACTTGGAAGCCAGGCAGAAAAATTGCCTGGTGGGCAGGATTATGGGATTAGTCAACTTTCCCAAAACAGGCCCAGAGGCTCTGGGTCCGAAATGAGTTTTGGTCTGAGCCTTTCCCTGTGATTAGTGACAGATGTGTCAGTGGGCCCTCCCTCCTCCCTCTGCCAGTCTCCCTTCTTCCCTCAGTGCTAGTAACACACTGTGTTACCTTAATCACAGGCTCCAGAAATCCGGGGAAAGCATGTTTCAGTGAAAATGAGCCCCATGGTTCAATGGCTCCAGGGCCCAAAGAGGAAGATACTACTGACTGGACCGACAGTCTCTTTGCCAGTCCTTCCCTATCGCTGCCAGAGAGCAGTCCCCCAAGCCAGGCTGAGCTAGAGGAGCTGGAGCCAAGGGGGCTGGTTGGGCCTCCGTGGTCTGTAACCCCGTCTAGCTTCTGCCTCCCATTCCTGCTGGCCCTCTGTCCCCACCAGCTCTCTGGGCCCAGCTCCCAGGGTCCCCCTACACTCTGAGACAAGCTGCCTCCAAACACCCCGGACCTCCTTGACCTAGGCCTGCCCTTCAGTCCATCTGTGAGCCGGCCTGCACTGTTTCCAGAGCTAGTGTGTCCCAGGAAACAAGCTCCAAAAGGCCAGTCAGTGGAGGCCACCATGCTGGGACAGTGGGATGTCCAAGGACGTCTCTGTGGCAGAAGCAGAGCCCGGGATCTAAGCTGGGGAGGGGTGCTCGTAACTCCCCCAGGGACCCCATGGCCTTGCCTGCATTAGGAAGGTCCTTGCAGAGAAACTATATGCTGACAGCTGCTGTCCCTCTTCGGGGCACTCTCCCTGGGGCTTTAAGCTCTGTAAAGGCTAGATGTAAGGAAATTGAATTTTGGTTCTTTCACTGATCCAACGGTCTCTAGAGCTTGCCTCAAAAACCTCCTGGTGGAGCTCACCCGGTGGTCTGGAGGTGAGCCTTTCCTGCCCTGTGCCAGCTGCTGGGGGCTGCCTGGCCTTGGCTTCTCTGGGCGGCTAACAGCCAGGCCACACCCGGGATCCAGAGTTCAGAGCCTGGGGCAGATTCCAGAGCACAAAAGGACCCAGGGCGGAGTTCCAGCGGAGCCCAGAGCTTGGGCAATGCTAACCCCTGACCAGACTGGAATGGGCAACAAGTCTGAGCTCTCCGTCTTTCTCAAAAGAAAGGCTGCCCCTTCTTTCAAGGGTATACTATAACCTGTGAATAGTTCTCCTGGGTAAAAGAAGTATGGCTCAGGAAAATGTTAGAGCAGACCGACATATATAGACCTAACATCAGTGGTCCCCGAGTCACAGATTTCTGGGTCCTGCCCAAGAGCCTCTGATCCAGTAGAGGTGGTGCCTGAGAATTTGTATTCTCAGCTAGTTCTCAAGTGATGCTGCTGCTGAAGGTAACACACTTTAGAACTGCGGTAATAGTCCTTCTGTCCCATTTTACAGATGCAGAAACTGAGGCCGATGGGAAGAATCAGCTTGAGGGAGGTCAGGATGATGGTGTCCCTGAGAGCGAAGGTCTCCTCTCTCCCTGGCAAGAGAACTTCCACTCTCCAGCCCTGCCTCGTGGCTGTAAGCCCAGGGCCACACAACTGGGAGCTGGCCCTCCCTGCTGGCTGCTGTGGCCCACTGGGCACAGTTCAGTCTGGCTGTGACTTAGAAAATGTGCCTGTGGCCCCCCGTGGGTGCTGGAAATGGAAGTGGCATGTTTTGGCGTGTCTTGGCCTCCGGGCTGAAAACTGTTTATTTGGACTATTAAGAATACAACTTCAGCTGAACCACAAAATCAGCGGAAACCTTTATCTTGGGTGGCACGCTCTGGGCTTCCTCCCACTCTCCTGCGGGCTTGCAGAGTGGGGCCACATTGGACAAGGTGCCTCTGGGAATGATTCCAGGGCCTCTAGTCTCTGCTCCAGAGAGATTAGTCAAGTGTATGGGGGGCTACTCTTCTCGGTTGCCTCTGTGCTGATGATGGGAAGGGAGGTATTAGGAGAGGACCCGAACTCTTTAATCAGAGACTGCAGGGCCTTTGGGGTCTCTTGAGTTGAGGGTGGGGCTTCTTCTGTAATTGGCCAAGACATATCTTCTGGGCCATCTTCTGCTACCCCAAGACATATCTTCTGGGCCATCTTCTGCTACCCCAATGATCACTGTCTCAAATTATCTCCTTGTCCTTCTCCAGCCAAGAAATGGGTGAGTTCACAACACCCACTGCCCAGTCCAGCACACTGAGGGCTTGGCTCTGACACCACCCGATTACCCCTTTAGTCCTTACCCCTCTGGGCCTTCCTGGGCCTCCATAGTGGTAGTAGATAAATCAGGTGTGTGCTTATAACCCTCCTTGAAGTTTAAGCTTCTTGCCACACAAAACCCAAGCCTCGGCTTCCTCAAGTAGCTCCAAGAGGAGCCAGCCCTCTTGGCCTTAGCTGGTCATGGCTGGTCACTGTGTTGAGAAACGATCTCATGATTGGGTGCTCGGATGACCAAGATCACTCTTTCTTCCAGCTGCTCTCCCTCACCCACTCCCTGCATGGTTGCTGAACGGGCCCTGCTCTCACACCTTCCAGGGCTCTGCCAAGACACCCACTGGGCCCCTGCAAACACTGATAAGACCCGTTTCTAGAACCTTACATTTTAAAATTCTACATCTTATTTTGTTTCTGAACGATTCCAGTTGGCAATCTTGTCTCCCTAGCTACACACTATAGACACTTATTGGGGTAGGAACTGAGTTTTCTGCCAATCACAAGCCCCCCACCCCCACCCCTGCCCCCATGACCCACCAGGAGTCTGGGTTGGAGCTGATGAGTGATTTTGGCATTCACCACCTTGGCTAATGACCTTGTCACAGAGTGTGCATACATAAGGGCAGGAGGAAGGGGGGCACTGGGACACATCTGACTTCCTTTGTCTGCCTCAGCAGCTACCTTGGGATGCACCCCTGACCCCAGCGGGACCCCCCCATCCCCAACACACACTGGAAATGGGGTGAAAGGGCCAAATGCCCAGGAGGCAAGCGGGTGATGTCTCCTTTTGGGAAATGCCTTCTCATACTCTGCCCAGAGTGGATTCCAGCAAAGGGGGTGGGTGGCCAGAGTGTCAATGGAAGCAGTGAAATCTCTAATCTGTTTCTCCATCCTGGCTCTAATCCTTTTTTTTTTTTAAGGATGTACAGCAAAGAAAATAAACCTGCCTGGGACTGAGCTGGGGGTGGGAGAGGCCGGCAGTCCAGGGAGTTAAAAATTAGCCAAGAGCATGAAGAATTCTACATCGTTTCGCAATTGGTCCCTTGTTCCCGCATTCATATAGACCAGTAAAGAGGATGGGGAAAGCGGGATTATAATGATAGAGAAACAGCAGCAAAACACAACGTGAAGCTGGGGAGGAAGCTGGGGAGGACGCCGTGGGTTACCCATTAGCCTGCCAGGCCAGTGGCTCAGGGAGGCGAGGGCCCTGGCTACTCCGTCGCAGGCCTGCTGGTCCAGGTGGCCTGCCTCCAGCTCTACCTGGGCCGCTGGATGTTTCTGACTGGGAGCAGGCCCTTTCCCGGGTTGGGCCCTCACTGTGCCCCATTTCCTGGAGAGGCTGCAGCGGTTTTCTAAGTTGCTAGTTGGGGGGCCTGGGGCGATGAGGGAGGCCCGCCTGCGAGTGGAGGCTGCTCTTCGAGGCTGGGGAGGGAGGGCCTAGGGCTGAGGAAGGAGACAAATTGAGGGAGGTGGCTCAGCAGTTCTTGTCCTGGGACCTCACACTCAGCAGACATTGCTTTTCTCTCTATAGAACCGGGAACTGTCCCAGACCAAGGAGTTTGCTCAGGGTCACACAGTTCTTAATGGGTTGAGCTGGAGGTTGATGGAAAAGCATTGCTCCCCAGGTCTCTGTGAGGCCACTGGGCCCCGGCCCTCCTGGGAGATGTGGCCTGCCTCACGGAGCCCAGGACAGACTGGGGTGCAGGATTGCCAGAGGCCTTGCCTCCATGTCTCCGGGTGGTGTGGAGGGGGTGGCCCCGGCTTAGAGGGTCGCCTGGCCTCCTTCAGGGGGTATTGCTGCTCCCCACAGAGCTGAGCCCACACGCTAATCATCTGGGCAGGCCTGACTCCTCACCAGAGGTGTGAACATGCCCCGATGTCGGGACCAGAATGAGGCACTTTCATAGACAAGTTGGAATCCGTCTGTGAGCAATAAATTGCTCTAGTCCCTGGGGCCATTTTCCATCGTAAATCTGAATGATTTGACGCTGCAGATCCTCTGGGCTGGAGCCATTTCCAGGGCAACAAGAAAGCTTGTGGGGACTCTCCCGGGGCAGGGCCAGCAGGGAGCCGAACCTCTCATCTACCTCCTGCTCTCCTGTCCCCACCAGTTTTGGCAGCGGGGGTCCTGCCTTCCTCTTTGAGAGTCTGTTCTGGTCTTCCAGGGTGTGCACATGCCTGGCTATCCTCAGATCCCTTAACCGGCTGCCTCCCAGCTCCTGGCTACTCCTTCTGTGGCTTCCTAGCAGGTTCTGGGCAAGGGTCTCTCCCGACGTGTCCTCTGTGCCCACAGCTTCAGGGAGCACACCGTGAATCTGACCTCAGAGCTGCGTTTCTAGTTCAGGCTACTTTTCCATGTTTCTGCTGGAAAGATTCTCCACCAGCATGTCCCAGGGGCCCCTCAAATCATGCTGTCCAACCAGAACTCATCTTTCCCCTGTCCCCCACTCCACCCTCCCAGAAGGCACAGAATCTCTCTGGAATTGCCTTTGGCATCTCTCTCTCCTTCGTATCCCAGGCACCCCCGAGGTCTGCTTCTTGACCCCAAGAAGTCACATCTCCATCTTCCCTTCCCTAACACTCTTGAAATTCCATGTATTGGATTGTTTATTGTAGGAGACTCCCGACTGTCTTCCCCTTTCCAGTCACGTAGCTCATATTCCTGAGCCACCATCCCAAAGCCAGGCCCAGAGCATGTTCCTTTCTGATTCCAACACCCTCAATGGCTCCCCAGTGCCACCAAAATAACCCAAACTCTTTAGCATAGACTCACAGTCTCCACCCTGAACTGACTCTCAACCCCGCTTTCCAGTCTGGTTGCCCACTGTTGCTCCTTAGAAGCTGTGTGTTACAACTGTTCCAGACCTCTCCCTCACCCCAAATCAGCCTTGCACTTACTGATGTGCCATGATGTGCCTGTCATGTGCCTTCTGCTTGGTGTGATCAGTCCTGCCTCTGCCCCACACAAAATCCTGCCCTTTGTTCAAGACTCAACCCAGACACTGAACACCGAAACCCAAATGATGGTTAAGACCCTGGGAGCCCGACCCAGACTGACTGGGAAAATATGTACTTCTATTAATTCTAGTGTTGGACTTTTTGTCACTTAACCCCTTTGTGCCTTGCTTTGCCCATCTGTGAAATGGGTATAATAGCAGTAGTGGCTGCCTCATTGGGCATTGGAGGACTAAGTGAGACTATGTATAAAGCAGAAGAGTGTCTGGCATGTGGCCAGCACTTTATGTGTCTAGGAATAGCTACAATACCCCAGACTGTGAAGCTTCCTCTGATAGCCTAGGCCAGATCTCCAATCTTCACAGCATTTCCTTGACACTGGTAGCAGCACTTACCACATTTGGTTGTTGTGGAGCCAGAATCCTTTGATGTCAGGGACTCCTGGATGGCTCAGTCAGTTAAGTGTCTGCCTTCCGCTCAGGTCATAACCCCTGGGGGTCCTGGGATTGAGCCCCGCGTCTGGCTCCTTGCTCAGCGGGAAGTCTGCTTCTCCCTCCGCCCCTCCCTGCTGTGCACATGTGCGTGTGTGTATGTACAAATAAAATCTCTCACACATAAATAAATAAAATCTTAAAAAAAAACCTTTGATAACAATTGGGCAATTGTCAGAAACTGACAAGGGAACAAGGGAACTTTTATCACAGGCTTTGGGATGGGTCTTATAGCACCAAGGGATGGGTCACATTAGACAGAATTATTGCTGGGGTGCTTCACCATGGAAGAGGGAATGGAATTATGGGGATTCATACCACAAACTTCAAATTGGTCCCCCGAACCTGTTTCCCCACATTTCTTAGTCATACAACTCCCAATTTTTTTGCTGTCATGAATAAAGACTACATTTCCCAGCCTCTCCTGCAGCTGGATATGGTCACTTGACTAAGTTCTGGCCGAAGTGTCATTAAAGGGTAGGGAATGCCCTTCCTTGCTAGTAGCCGGATTCTGGAGCCAGACTGAGTTGAAATCCTGGCCCTGCCACCTGCCACCTAGTTGTGTGACCTTGGGCAAGTTACTTAATCCTCTCATGCCACAGCTTTTTTAGCAGTAAAACAGAAATGAAAATAATATTGACATAATAGGGCTATTGTCAGGATTCTAGAATTAATATTTGAAGAGTGATTTGAATGGCTCCTGGCACATGGTGTGTGCTCTCTAAGTGTGGCTCTGGCGAGGAATGGAGATGTTGATGAAGAGAAAGGTGGCCAGACTTGAGGACCACGTGGGGCGGTGAGGGAGACCCCTCCACTGGGGGCTCCCCGAACCCTTAACACTTGGTGGGCCTCCAAACCAGCCTGGAGTGCTTATCTCTGACCGTGTTTATGGGCGAGAACAAGGAACTTCTGCCTTGGTGAAGCTACTGTCATTCAGGGTGATTCAGTTATTTGCTGCTGAATGGAATCCTAAATGATACGAGGCCATGTAGGTCCAGCATACAGCTCTGTCCACTGTTCCAAGTTGAAGTCTCTTGAGACTGTGTCTTTTTGTGCCCATTGAGGTGTATCCTTTCAAGACAGGAGAGCTTTCTGTGCTATGCTAGTGTTTATATGTCTTGTAAAGTCCTACTCATGATAAGTGCTCAGTAAGTAAGTACGGAATGATGGGGAAAATGAAGCTAAAAAGTGTTGTTCTGGCTAGGCAGTCTTCGTCATAGTCTGAAACCTCCAAGGGAGTCTTTGTTGGCTAGTTGCAGAAAATCGTGGTAATAAGGAAGAATAGTGCTTGATTTTTTACGGAGAAGTGCATTATATTGTTTAACCTGTATGACCACCCTGTGGAATAAGTCCTCCCATCAGCCTCACTTTACAAACGAGGAAACTGGGCTTCAGAGACATGGGGATCAAGGTCTCAGATCCAGACAGGAGAGCCAGGACTCAAACTCAGGCAGTTTCATTCCAGAGACTGGGATCTTAGCAATTCTGCCATGAAAGTGTCTCCAGGGCTTTTCTCTGGTGAGCCCTTTGTCGAGGAAGTTGAGATCACCGGGAACCCTTGCTTCTCTTTCTGCTTTGGAGGTTTATCTGGAGGGTTGAGCTTCTAGGTGAAAAGGTCAGCATTTTCCTGAGGTCAGTGGGTGTGAAGATCCACACAGACCCTGACCCCCTACATGAACCCAACCTCTCTCTCTCCCCTTCTGTTTTTTTGTTTTTTTTTTTTTTTTTTTTTTTGTGGCCATGACCATGACCAGCGGCCGGTCTGACCAGCTGATCTTTGGCAAATGGTGACAGTGATCGCTTGCTTCATTCTGCTCCTGCCTATTGTGTGATTTTCAGTGTCTTACGTGCTATTAGGCCCTTTCATGTTGTCTTGGCAAGAAAAGCTTCATTTTGAAAGATAAAAATAAAGAATGAAAGACTCTGTCCCCCCAAATGAAAATTTCAAGGTGAGATTTTAGGCAACAGAGATTTTGGGGTTGGAGAATTTCCTGCTCCCTCTCAAATCACTCCTTCTCCTTCTGCTTTCCCTCCTCCTCTTCCTCTTCCTATCGTCGTCCTTCTTTTTTTTTTTTTTTTTTTTAAAGATTTCATCCATTCATTTGACAGAGAGAGATCACAAGTAGGCAGAGAGGCAGGCAGAGAGAGAGAGAGGAGGAAGCAGGCTCCCCACCAAGCAGAGAGCCCGATGTTCTCTTGATCCCCGGACCCTGAGATCACGACAGGAGCCGAAGGCAGAGGCCTAACCCACTGAGCCACCCAGGCGCCCCATCCTCCTCCTCCTCCTTGTTCTAACCACTTCACATTCCCCTCTCTTTTTTCCTGATCCCAGAGCCCACATGTCCTTCATGGCCCAATTTTAATCTCTGGTTCAGGAGGACCTCCCTGCTGGTTCCCATGCTTGTGGGCCACCCTGTGTCACTCAGGCCACCCCTGGCTCAGGGTCCCCTGGCACTTACAGTCTGGGCTGTTCACTTTAGCACTTCTTCATACATTGGGCCAGTCCTCCAACTGCTGCTTATGTTTTTAGTTTTGTTACACAGCTTGCTCTCAGAGGACCAAGGTCACATTGAATTTAAATTTCCAAGGATATTGTTGCAGGAATTTCTCCCTTGGGAAGTCTTCTTCAGTCTCAGGGAAGTTCCATGACCTCTTCAGTCTCTTCCTGTCCTGAGTTTGAAAGATTCTCTATGCTTCCTTACATTCCTCCCTGGTGCCTGATTCAGTGCTGGGTAACAGGTGTTTAGGAAGGAATTACTGAGCTGTCTTCCTCTTCCTGGAAGCAAATGCAAAGGGCCATTGAGCAATGGTGGAAAAGCTCTCCTGCTTTCAAAGATCTCCCAACGAGGAGGTGACACAATTTCAGGCTTCGGGGATCAGTGCTTTTTTGAGACCACTTGGTCACACTTGGTCATGCACCCACTGAAGCATCACCCCTCTGGTCTGGGCGACCTTGACTGACATGCCTCTGGTCCAGTTTCTAGGCTGGAAACCACAGGTGGCCCTTCCTGAAAATGACTCAACAACCAACTTGGACTTAGCACCAGCCCCCTCCCTGGGCTCCAGGTAATCAGTCCCATAGGACCAGGCCAGGACTATAGAGGTCCCACCTTTTCTCAGAAAGATCCCATTGCCAACCAGAGACAGCCATGGCAAAAATTCGGCAAAATTCGAGCCCATGCACTTTTAAGCCACAGCTTCGTGGCTTCCTGTCGCCGTGGCCTCATTCCACCACACTTCATGGTACCCAGAGGGAGGGAGTTCATCTCAGACAGAAATATCTGTTTCCTCCAGTGACTTTGTCCAGGACTCAGGTCTACAATACCCAGGAACCTTCTTGGAAAGGGGCTAAGAGAGGTGTATCTTACCCTGCTCGAACCTGGACCCCTGGAAAATGTGGCCCAACACAAGCCCATTCTAGACAAAGCCAGAGGAGGCATTTGGGCTTGGCTTTGAGTTTGCACTGTGACCAAGTGTTCAGAGGCCCTCTGGCACCCTTAGAAATGGCACCCATGTTCCCAGCATTCAGCTCAGTACTTTCTTGCCTGCCTCTTTCTTTCCCGTAACACTCTGGGTCACAGGGTAGAATGAATGGAGTTGTGACTGAAGGCACAAGTGGGAACAAAGACCCTTTCCTTCACATTGCTTGAGACCCCAAGACTTTTGCATCTTGTCAAGCCTGAGTTAGCTGTCCCTAGGCCCTTTGTATCCACTCCTGGAATGGCCTTAACACCCTCACCACATCCACATGCTCCCCAACCGTCAGGGTATGATTCAGTTCTGCCTTCACTACCTTCCTTTCTTCCTTCACAGATCTCTTTTCATCCTTTGAACTCTTAACTCTTGACATGAGCACCACTCTTGAGTGGCATTCAACATTGTGACATTGTTTATTGCCTCATGTGGCTATGAAGTGTGTTGTGAGTTTATTTTCCATCCACTCTCTGCACACTTTAAACCAGCTCTGTCTAACAGACATATAAGGTAAGCTCCATATGTGACTTTAAAATATCCAGTAATCACTTTTAAAAAGTACAAAGAAACAGACCAAATTAGTTCTGATAATGTATTTTATTTAACTCAATGTATCAAAAATAAGTGGGGCCAATATAAAAAAATATTAATGAAATATTTTACCTTTTTCTGGTACAAACTCTTCAGAATCTGGTATGTATTTTATACACATAGCACATGTTAATTTAGCTGCTCTATTTCCACGGAAAACTCTTTATCTGTATTTAGATTTAATGATGACCTCTCCTCTTCCATTTGCCCAATATGGAACCAGGGACTCATCTTGGCAGCTCTAAGATGGAGCCATACAACCAAAGGAATTCTGGGAATTGTAGTTCCCAGCCTCTCTTGGTGAGACTGATGAGAACGGAGAAAAGGATGGTGGTGATACCTGAACAGACAATGGGCAATCTGGCTCTTTATTCCTTGGATGAGCACTCCTAGGAGTGAGTGGGAAGAGTTGCCAGTTGGGAGGAGCAGCAGCAGCAGATCAAACCCTGGGAGGGAAGGCAGTAAATCCAGAAGGGCTCCTGATTAAGCCCAGAGGAGGGGAGTCTCTGGTATTTGGGGGAGGGGGGAGCAGAGAAGGAGGAAAATGGAAGGAGAACAGTGGGCTTCTGGGAGGCTGTGAAAGTGTTCTGGGCATCCTGATACTCCACGGTCACAAGGTGGTCGGGGTTCTAGCTCACTGACATCCACAATGGGGGCTTTCACGTTTGTCTCTCTGCATGACTCTGGGCACTAAGATTTGCTGGGACAAAGGTGTACTCCCAAGGTCTCAGAAACTATGAATTCAGAGGCTGTGTGTATCCCCCTCCTCCAGGGAGGCTTCCCAGTTAACAACCCCCTTAGTCTGAACCCCTTATTTTGACACTTGCTCACCCATACAGTGCCATGGCTTGTTTTTGTGCACGTGCCGTGTCCCTCCAGGTAGCCCTTTGGGGACAGAGGCCCAGCCTATCTTCCATATCCCACCCATCCTGGAATGTGCTCCACACAGTGGTGCTGGCCTGAGCTGGGGCAGAGGCCAGCAGGGAAGAACTCTGGCATCACCAGAGTCCCCAGGGCTGCTCCTGTCACCAATGGGCAAGGGTCTGGAAGAAGGGACAAAAGTCCATCGAAAGCCACTTTCCTTTATCCCGGGGCAGCCAATCTGACTGAAGACTTGGAGGAGCAAACTTGACTGAAGGAAACTAGAGAGTACTGGAATCAACCCTCAGGCTATTGAAAGGAGTAAGGCAAACAAAACCTGGGTGTGTTGGGGGTGGGGCCCAGTTGCCATGACACTGAGGGCACTGGGCCACAGTCACCAAGGCTGGGCCAAGCAGGGGTGAGGCTCTGTGGGGGAATCTCCCCTCAGCCACCAAGTCGTCTAGGGGAGGCTGGCAAAGCATTAGAACAACTACCTCATAAAGAGGAGACCCCCAAGTGAGGACACCAGCTTCCGACCAGTGAATGAGCCACTCACCTCTCTTCCTGGGCATCAACTCCAGATATTGGAAACATAGTAACTATGACCTTTCCGTTCCTTCTTAAGAACTTTAGGGCTGGGCTAAAGAGGGGCTAGAATCCATGTAGTCAGGGCCCTGATCTTGTGGATGAGGAAACCGAAGTGAATTTGTGATGAGGCTGGAGTTGGGGTTTAGTCTCCTGGCTCCTCCCCGAATGCTTTTCCTTCTTCCCTTCGTCCTTTCTACTTGCCTCACCTCAGATAGTCTCTCTTTTGTCCTCCCTCAGGACTGGGATCTTTTTTCTGATACTTCATCTTCTGAAGAAGAGATAGCATTCTCCATGTTGTTGATTTCAGAGCAAGCTTTGAGGGCCCGGTGCATTTGAGGACGTTATAAACGGTTCGTCAGTTCTCATCTAGTGATCTGGAGGCAGAAAGTCAAACCCCACGGGGCTGTTGAGGAATCCAGACAGCAAAAGTCAGATCATAGTGCTTTAAGCAACGAAACACGGAGGATTTGACAAGACTTGTCTTCAGAGACTCCCCACACTCTGAAACTAGCCATACTTTGTGCTTGCAATTCCAGTGTCTGGCACCAGATGGCAGTATTGTTCTGTTAGGAATTTAAGACAATTTGCTAGTCTGAGATAGGTTTTCAATTTCATCCGTTCCCTTCGGTTGGTTCGTTTGTTCATTCATTCATTTGACAATTATTTACTGAGTGCTTTCAATATGACAAGCACTTTCTAGGTACTGGGAATACAGCAGTGAACTAACAAAAAGCTGTGACCTCTTGGCCCTTATATTCTGGTACAGGCAGGGGATGAATAAATGAGAAAAGCAGTTGGTATATCATAGGTGCTATGAAGAAAGATAAAGCAGAGAAGGGGAAAGGAGGGCTTGGATGGGGGTACATTGTGAAGTTAAAGGGAAGGTCAGAGACGATAAGAGCATAGAGACTGATAGCTGGGAAATGCTATGGGGCTTTTAGGCAGCAGGTGAAAGGCAGAAGCAGAAAACGTTTGCATAGGAAGGGGCTGTAGAGGGGGTTATGTTATATTTGACAGATGGGGAGACTGAGGCTCAGAGAGGAAACCCAAGGACAGTCTGGAGGGCAGAGGCTGGCAGCCTTGGCTCCCAGGCCCATCGTACTCTTCCCTCCCTACTTAAAACCAGTCCTGGTCCTATGGAGCCTGCCCTCAATTTGGCAGAGACGATGAACTCATGAACTCACCAAATGCTGTTTGCTTCTCTTCCTGAGAACATTTTCCAGCCTACTTTACAGTTACCAAGTTCTGGTCAATGCATACTGGGCGGGAGTGATAAACACCAATTCCTGTGGACTTCCTGCGTGATCTTCCACGTGCTCCTCTCTCCCCATCTGTGCAGCTAGAAGCACAGGAGTCCAGAGCCTTGGAGGATGAGAAAGTCACTAAAAGGAGGGAGACTTGGGGGGCCTGGGTGGCCCAGCTGGTTAAGCATCTGCCTTCAGCTCAGGTCGTGACCTTAGGGTCCTGGGATTGAGCCCCGCATCAGTGGGGAGTCTGTTTCTCTCTCTCTCCCTCTGCCTGCCCCCCACCAAATAAATAAATAAAATCTTTAAAGATAAATAAAAAAAAAGAAGGGAGACTGGGCCCCTGGATGACTGCATGAAGCCATGGCTGGATAACCCTGTTTTGGACTGTGGCATGAGCGAGTTTCGTGTGGACATCACCAGGGACAACCATGGACTGACAAGCCATTGAGATGTGGGGGTTGTTTGTTACAGCAGCGGGCTTACCCTAACTATTACACCCTCACGATTGAATTTAACTGAATATACGTCCTTCCCACCGTAGCTTCCTATGTTGTCCATAGGAGCCACCTTGCTATTTCTGCCTGCCTGTGCAGAGAGAGCCCTTTTCTCTCTGTTCATAGCTCCCATTTTCATTGGAGGAGCCATCCCTCTTCTTGGTGAAGCTTTCTCTCAAGGAGCCTCTCTACCATCACCCTGAGGGCGACATGGGACCCAAGTGACCATTCCGAGTACACGGTCCTCTTGGCCAAGTAATTGGTTCAGGGGCAGATACATAATATGATAAATCTTGCCTGAGATGCAAACCATGGATGCTGGAAAGAGGGTCTCTCCTCCACTACGGTACTGAACAATGGGAGCCAAGAAAGCCCGAAGCTGCTGGAGCTGTTTGTTGTCCAAGGACACAATAAAGAAGCCAATGGAAGATGAAACCAACATAGAAAAAAAGAAGGCCAAAGAGCCAGAGAGAAAATCTGACTCAAGCACATGATTCCAATCTTGCCAGAAGTCCTGCCGACCTTCAGTTTTCCTGGTTACAAGAGCCAATTACCTTAAATAAACAAACAATCAAAACACCCCCAAAAAACCCCAAAACTGATCAAGTTTTTATTTCTGTCACTTAGCACAGAAAGAGTACTGATTAATAAGTAATTATAGAATGAAGATGTATTGGGACCACTGCTCATGTTCAGAGCTACAGACTACGATCAGGTGGCAGGTAAGTCAACACCGGCCACGAGGACCTCCTGGTTCCACATACAGATGTATGTGGCAGGTGGGCTCGAAGTCTATGTGAAGAGCAGAAAGACCAGATGACAAGCTGGGTCTTGTTTGTCTGCATTTGAGGTTGCTGGCTTATCAGGATATAAGAGGAAATGTGTACCTTTTCCTTTAACCTTCTGGAAAAGCTGGCTTTTCAGTTCTAGAGGTCTGAGCTTTCCTTATCATTGCGAGGGAAGTTAACAGTCTTTGGTCTGTGTTTCCGGCCAAATGGAGAAGCTGTCAGGCAGGGGTGGGCTGCCCTGAGATTTGGGGGGCCCGCGCCCATCTGGTGGTTTAACAAGGTGTCTATCAGGAGGCCCAGGAGAGAAATAGGGCTTCGAGGGGACCAAAGGCGAGAAGTGTTGGAGATTCTATGGGGCCGGGGACATGGACAGCAGAGATTGGCCCCCATAGGATTGCTGAGGTGGGCAGGGGCTGCTCTGTGCCTGTGAGAATTGGACCGCAAGAGTGCAGGCTCAGAAACCTGGAGGAAGGTCTGCAGGTCAAGACCATGTCAGAGTAGAGGCTGGACCACGTGGGCAGTGCCAGGCTCTGGCACTGGGGTAGGTGGGTAGGCACTGTCCACACCAGAGAATTTAGAAGAACAATTCGTTAACTCAGTAAGAATGCAGGGGAAAGTCCTGACACCCCAAATATTGGATTTTTAACATTTTCACTTTTGTTGATTATTAAAATGCACGCTTAGTGGCAAAACACGAGAATATTGAGAAGGTGGGTGAAGAAAATGAAAACACCCAGAGTATAGACGAGACCCTGAGAAGTTAGGGACTTGTCTGAAGCATCTGACATGGAAAGGCATGCTTTCTGGGGGTAGCTGAGTGAAGAGTGGGCACGGGCGTGGGTGAGACTGAGGATGATCTAGAACACAGGAAAGGAGCGGGGAGCTTGAGGGCAGGGGAGCTTGTGGCCCGAGGAGTCACAGGGCGGGTTTGGGGCCCTTTGGCCAGAAAGTATGCATGCAGATTCACAGGCGAAACAACAAAGGGCAGCTGGCCTTCCAGCAGGGCCTTCCTCGTGCTGTCTCCAGACAGCCTGCAGGAAGGAAGGAAAGGCAGTGGCTAGGATTCAGTGTAGACCAAAAGGACCTAAATTTAGATCAGACGTCCAGGGAGGCGCTAGGAAATGCACTGGAGATTGTCTCGCCCTCTGCAGCATGGTCTTCCAGAAGCACATCCAGGAACAGCATCTTATGTGACACCCCCCACCCCCACCCCCGGGAGGCCTTGACGGTAGGCAGGGGTAAGAACATGTCATTTACAGGTGAGGCCACCAGGGCACAAAGCCATTCCTGGAGTAAAGTCTAGAACTCTGGTCTCCTGGGCCCTGATCTCAGCCATGTCTCCGGGAGGGGAAAGAAAAGTAGCATGGGCGAGTTTCCACAGTATGAATGCTTCCCCTGTGGCTGATTTTGCCACAGCTCCCTGCCCCTGTTCCCTACCCACTGACTTGGTTCAGGCCCACAGGCCCCTCTTTCTGATGGCAGGCCGGCCCCTTTCCTGTCCTGCCCTCGGCTGTGGTGTTCCAGCTGTTGGCCCACGACCTGGGGCCGCCCATGTGTGTCCCTGACCTCATGTCTGGTTTGCCAACTCTGCTTTCCCCTAATCCTGAACCCAAATTCCTGTCCCTGGCCCCTGTGGGTAACCTGCTGGATTGTTTGTCATGGAACCCATTCCCCCCTACCTCAGCCACAGCTCCCCCTTGTCATTGCCAGCCTGTCTGGGCCTCATACTGGGGATGACAGCTGACCCCACAAGCTGGAAGTGGACATCTGGATAAAAGGGGCCTGGACACTCACTCTGAATTTCTTCCATCTTCCAAATGTCACACCTTTCCCTCACAGGGCTCAGAGACCCCTTTCAAAGCCTGAATTCCATCCTGTCCTCCTAAATTCACTTTCTCTCCTTCACTGAGCAAAAACACATGCCTCCAGTTGACCCACAGATCCTCCGGCTCTGTCCTTCCAACCATTGCCCTGGATCCTGACAAGCTGGCCATCTGGTGTCTGCTGCTTCTTCGTTCTGTGCCTAAAACCTACTCCTCCACGCCATCTCTCTGCCTTCTATGAACGTCTTATCACCGTCGTATGATGCAACCCTAACCCCCAATGCCACAGTCGAGGTCAAGGCTCACCCTCCCACCCCTGATGTCTCCCTGCACTCCGGCTGAACTTCTCAACCAGTGTGAGTATTACTTCCTCCAGGAAGCCTTCCCTGATCTCCACTCCCCTTTCTCTCAGGATTGCCAGTCTTATTGTTCTGCATCTGGAGTAAACCTTGATTGCAACACTCCTCCCACTGTGTTAGAGCTGTGTGTTTACTTGCTGGTCACACCCATTAGGCCCTGGTCTCTTGGGGAGAAGGAATAATGTCGTTCTGTCCTGGAGCCCAAAGGGTGCCTGGCAGGTGGCAGGTACCTATAAACACAGGTTGCTCTGATGACTTTGGGGGCCATTTCTTGAGGATCATTCTAAAAGCACTTCCTGTTGGAGGGGCTTTCAGCTCCTCTACTAGACTGGAGGTTTCTGAAGGCTGGGAACCTGTCCTGTTCCTTGCAGTCCCTCTCAACATGGAGCTGCTGGCAGGTCCTGTGACTGGAACACAATACGGACTCGGAGGAGGACTGTGGGCAGAATGAGATGTGTGCCTCGTGTTTCTTCAGGCACACCCAGCTGTTGACTAATGTGTCCCCACAGGCAATTAAGTTTACGAGAGAGGTTTTTTACCTGCTTGCAAATCGTGACTACAAAGACCCTTGGAGAGTCTGGGGGCCGTGCGCTATCCGTGGAAGCTGGGGGGCCAGAGAGCCACTGTGACTGAAGGCAGAGGGCTGGGTGCTCAGCAGGTCAGTTTCCAAAGAACCCACCCCTGTCCTGGAAGGCCAGAGGAGTGTCTGAATCCATCCGGGGGACTGGGGATGGTTCATAAGGGTGGGACAAACCCTCTACTCCACCGCTTTGCCCACATGCCAGCCTCCTGAGCAGGGAATATGGACTCCGGCTCCCATCTGGAACCCCACTAGCAGAAATGTTCTTTTGGTTTTCCTGTTGGAATCCTTGGAGCAGGAATGTTCTCGTGGTTTTCCTGTTGGAATCCTTGGAGCAGGAATGTTCTCGTGGGTTTCCTGTTGGAATTCCATGAAAAGCGCTTTTATTCTTCCAGCCTCGTGCCCTTGAAGTTTCAGGGGCGCAGGGTCCTGGGGGATTCCCAAGCCTGGCCACTCCAAAGCTTTGCCCGCAGTCTCTGGGCGTCTAATTAGCATGGAAGCGTCCCAGAGGAGAGACTCTTTGCCCGAATGCAATGCCGCTGCTAGGCTTTCTGAGTTAAGCTCCGGTCATTGCTGTTCTGCTAATAAACAGAGTCCAGGCAAGAGGGCCGGCCCTGATGTGGGGTGGCGAGAATGACGGCGTTGTACTTCGATGGAGCCTCGCTGCCTGGGTCTGGATGGTGGCTCTTCCTCAGCTCGCTAAGGAATTATCCCAAACTCTCTGGGCATCAGGGTCCTCAGCTGGATGGTAACCCAGTCTACGTCATGGAGTTGTTGTCAGGGCGGTAAAGGAGATGACCCTCCCCCTTTCCCTTCACAGAGCCTGGGACCGGGTCACCCTTGCTACAGCCTTGGCGTGGTCCAGCCACCCCGACTTTGCAGGGCAGAATCGCTCCTTTTCTTCTGCCCCATCTCACAACGCTGCATTCCTTGGGCCCCTTCCAGCTCTCAACAGCTCTGGCCAGATGTCAGGGGTCACACACAGGTCCCCATGGTCCTGCCCTTGGCCCCACCCATTTGTAGCCACCTCCCCTGTAGCCCTCGAAACCCTCTGGCAGACTGAGGGGACTCCTTTGCACCTGGGTGTGTAAGGAAAGAGTACAAGGCCAAGGCCAGAGCACATTGTCCAGGTGCCATGTTTAACTTTACTGAAGCTCAGCTCCTGGGACAATTGCTCTGTGATTCTCCTACGGAGCCCACGCAGGAATGAGTGACAGGGAGAGACCCCCCTATCCACCTCCTGTCCTCTTTATTCTGCTTCTTTCTCCTCCTCTTCTTTCTCTTCCTTCTCCTCATCCCAGCCTCTTTCTGTCTCGGGACATTTGCACATTCACTTTCTCTCTGAATCCCTACAGACCTTAGAAGGCAGGTGGAACATAGGACTCCATTCCTCACTTCGGAATGAAGTTCAGACAGAATAACAATATTAGTAGCTCCCGTTGCTCATGTTAACTAAAGATTTTTTGGAATAAGAATTCGCTCACATGGTTGATGAATCAGAGTTATATGGCATGTGTAGTCAGAAGCCCTCTCAGCTTCTCCCTTACAAGGTAACCCCGCTTACCAGTTTCTTAGGCATCTTTTCAGAATATTCTTAGGTAAATGCCAAGCAAATAGGGCACCTCATCTGATTTCCCCACTCCTTGCCCAGGTAGTAGCATGGGACACGGACTGTCATGCCATGCTTTCCTACTCAGCATGGATCTGGGCAGTTTCTCCCCCTCGGTTCCTGGACAGTCTTCCCATTGCACAGCACCTGCGCTGAGCATTTGTTGGAGCTGGGCCTTGTGCGAGAGGATCTGTGTGGCTCAATTTAATCATCACATCAAACTGTATGCCTGGTGTGCTCTTATCATCCCCCGTTTACAGATAGGAGAACGGAGGTGGGCAGAGTTAACCTAGTCCGTCTGGTTCTCAGTCACGGTGCTGCCTCAAGGTTCTAGAAGACTCTAGAAGGGCCATCTTCTTGATTTTATCCACCCCTCCTTCAAGTGAGGGGTTTGAATGAAACGTTCACTGGTTCTGCTGGAAGCCGTGGGCTAAGCTGCCAACAGAACACACTCGTGTGTGCTGTTCTCCCACCCATGAAGGGAACAGGTCTGAATGTCCTTCAAGTGGTTATATAGGTGCCATTTTCTTGTGGAACCCCCACATGTACAAATTAGTATTCCCATTTTCTGGATGAGGGGACTGACGCTCTAAGAGTTCGAGGTTGACTTCTGTAAAGGACTCAAAGCCAGGATTATGGCCCAGGCCTCTGGGCTTCCTACCAGCAGCCCACACAGTCCAGGGCCTCTCTCTGGGATGGAGATGGGGGCTGCACCTGGCCCCCAAAATGACAGCTGTGGAGGCAGAGCAGGCTCTGGGCCATCCCAAGGGATGGAGAGGAGGTGCTTCCTGAAGACAGGTGAAAGGGAGGGAGCCCTGTCTTCTCAGTCCAACCTGAGTCTCCAGAGACAGAAGGACCAGATCCCATCCAGTGGTGCTGGGGGTGGCTAACACAGCTGCAGAGAGCAATTCTTCCCAAGGAGCTGGCTTCTCTGAGGCACCCAGGATGATGGCTTATCCTGTTGTATGTGTTGGGGGGCCAGTCTAGGTCCCGAGTCCCAGACTATTGGCCTATCTGGGTGCTTCTGTTCCTCTGCGCTCTTGGCTTTCCCAGACGTCACATTCAAGGAAAGACATGCCAGGGCAGGGCTGTTAGAGTTCAGTGGGAGGCTGAGCTGCTCTCATAGTGGGGGTCTGGAACCCAGGAAACGTGGCTGTCAGCAGCCCCCATCACAGGCCCTTCGTGGTGTTCCTGGTGGCTTCTGCTCCATGAGGCGCCCCTGCTGGGCCAAGGTCTCAAGGCCCATCCTGGTGGGGGCCTGTGCTTCTGTCAGCTCTGCACTGCCTTCCTCTGGCTCCTTCTTGCTACACTCTTCGCCCTCCCCCTCCTGCCTGCCCCTCTGCTCTTCTTCCCGGCATCTCCAGCCCTACTTCACCCTGAATATTAGCAACAGCAGCCAACGTTTACTGACTACACCCCACAATCATTCGAGATGCCCCTCACCACGCGCCTGGGGTAGGCATACAGCGTTTTACATACACGGTCAATTCATCTCCACAGTACCCAACTGAGGAAGGTACAGTTACGATCTCCATTTTATTTAAATGAGAGAACAGAGGAAGAGACCCTTCCGAGGTCACTGGGTCAGCCCAGTGAGTGCAGGCAAGGCCTGTGTGGCTCGAGGCCGGCTCACGCGGTATGGGCTGAGCCCAGAGCTTCACTTGTGCGGAAGGAGAGAGGTCACTAGGGCTGACGTCCGGGCAGCTGGAGGCCTTCCCCACTCTCTCGCCCGCCTCCAGGCCCTGGGCCATGGGGCTGATGGAGAAAAGGAATGGCTTGGTGTGGGTGTCCCTCTATTCTGGTCCTCTTGAGTGGTCACCCCTCCTTCTGTCCTGAGACCTGTGGGCTCTTATGGGATCAACAAAGAACCTTCTCAGTCTTCTTCCCACTTTGTGTTTCTGTCTCTCTGCACCTTTACGCTTTGGTTTCCTTCATCTCTGTCTCACTCACTCTCTCTCTCTTTCTCTCTCCATCCATGCATCCAACCATTCAACTATTCAGTCATGCAACCAGCCAGCCATCTCTCTCTCTCTTTGTCCTGGCAGGAGGCCGGGGAGGCCTTTGAAGCCCAGGTACGGTCCTATCCTCATAGCTGAAAGCCTTTAGAAGCCCCGAGAACAGAAAATCTCCTGTTATTACAGTTAGACTCTTTCAGCCCAGAGTCCAGGCTCTTCCCCAGCCTGGGCAGACTTACCTGGGGGCTTCCTCTTAGCCCCTGGACACATCCATTGCATGCTTCCCAACTCATGGATTTGGGGATCTGCATGGTTATTGGGAAGCCGGTTTCTCTATGTGTGACTTTTCACCTTTTGCCATGAGGGGCCCCATCGCCCCGTGACACTGGCCCCCCAGGGCAGGTCCTGTGTCTCCCTCACCTGTTGGGGGGGCCCTAGCCCTCCCTGATCGTAGCTCTCTCTCTTGCTCTTTCCTGTTTCAGTGGCTCTTCTTTGAGATCTCTGGGCCTAATTCCACTTGCCTGGGCCCTAGGCCTGGGGGTCTGCGCTAGCTTCCAACAGGCACTGAGCAGTGGGGGGGCTCCTTTCCCAGACACACCCGAGAGAGTATTCCCTGTAGGGCAGGAGGGCAAGCCAACCAAGCTTCACCCTTGGAGAGCATTGCTTTTTTGGCTTTTCTGGAAGTTTCAAAAATGTAGCTTTGTCTGAGCAAGTTAAAAAAAAAAAAAAATCAATGCCACCTCCCACAAATGATACCATTTCTCAGGCCTGTGGAGCAGCGTTTGGTAGACAAATAAGACATTAAAAATAGCCTTGTGTTTCCCAATCTTATGGCCTCTGGGGGCTGCAGGGAGAGGCCCATTGTCTGCCTGCTCTGTGTTAGGGGTGGGCGTGGGGGCTGTTTGTGAGGGAGGTAATTCCCGGTCAGAGAAGGGAGGAGAGGCCGTTCTTGGCCAGGATGAGCAAGATAGCGCCCACTTGAATGGAGTAGCTGTTTGGTGTTTATTTTTCCTTTCCCAGGCCAAGAAATAGAGCACACTCCATTTGGAACTTTGGTTTCCACCAACTTTTTTTTTCCCCCTCTGCTTTTTCTTTTTTTCAAAAGTGTGCAGGGGAGACTGAGATACAAGGTCTTATTTCCATCTGGGCTCTGGCCCAAGAGCCTCGACCAAAGAGTTATTAAGTCATATTTCCATCCTCTGCAGATGGCCGGGTATTTATTTCTCACCAAAGTAAAATCCCAAATGGACTGCAGATATATGCACAACTCAAAACTGCTTCCTCCTGGCAGGGCTGGGATGGGGCTTTGATCCTTCTGAGAAAACAGAAATGTTGGCCTCAACCCGGCAGCATTTGGGATTCCCAGAAGTACCCTAGAGCTTGGCCCTGACGGGGTGGGATGGGGGCCCTGGGGGCCCCAGGGGCCCTATACCAGAGATGGGTGCAGGAGTTTCAAGATGCAAAGAGGGCAGGAGTCAGAGCAGGTAGGGTCACGGAGCAGGTGACTGGCCCAGAATAACCCTCTGGCGGATGGCAGCCACCATACGAACTCTGTAAGCACAACTGTACGCAAAGGGAAAGGCAAACTGTGGAAAGTTACTCCGGGAGAAACTGCCACTCCTGGACACAGAGCCCTGCTGTTAGGCCTGTGTCAACTGGCCCCCATCTCTTTCTTTGCTCTCTCGGCCCCAGGGTGCTGAGCCGGGCATGGTAGCTTCCAACAGGCACTGAGCAGTGGGGGAGCTGCCCCCGTGGCCTGAGTGCCTGTCTGGTTCAGCCCTGGGTCTGAAGGGCCAGGAGGTGGCCACCACTGTGCATTATAAACCGTGGGTGTGTCCCCAGGGCCTCTGTAGAGGGACAGAGCTTAACCTGAAGGAGGCAGAAGATCTGCAAGTGCCTTCCTTTGTACCACTTCCAGAACTTTCCCGGCTGCCTCAGGGCTGTCCTTCACTCCACCCTTAGCCTAGGCCCATACCACATGGTCGTGGCCTGGGCACTCTTGGCACCACACGCTGCGGAGGCCTGAGCAGGACCACATGCCCCAAGCTCTAACCTTTCTGGGGACACTGAGCACCCCTGCCCAGGGGGCTGGGCCTCAGGCCTCCACTTTGATTCTTCCCAGCTCATTTCTCTGGCTCCCTTGGGCTCCCCTCAGTCCTGGTCAGTCGCCGGGCCCATCCCCCTCCCTGAATCCTACCCCCCCACCACCCCAAACTTGGCTCAGCGCTCTGTTTTCCTTTGAGACTTTCTTTCAACAGAGCGCGGTGTTGGCCATCATAGTCTCTGGCCTGGCCCACCTCGAAGACTGACCCTGACTCATAATCCCGGGTCCCGACAGGACGTGGTTCACACTGGTTTAAAAAACTCTGGACGGCAAAGTCACAAGCCATCTGCACCCTCTTCTTCCGCTGGAGACGTTATTTATGTGTGTGGCTTTGTACTCGTTGCTAAATGCAGCCTGTGTGAAGGCTGTTAATTAACCCTTCGAGAAATGAGCTTCCCATCAGGGCAGGGACAGGAACCAGGAACGTGTTTGTAATCAGGTAGTTAAACGTGGAAGATTTATCCTTCTTCGGATTAACGAAGCCAGAGGAAGGGGTAGAGGAGATACCCTCCAAAGTGGTTTAAAGAAAGCCTGTTTTGTGCACGTAGATTGTCAGAAGGGCAGGAAATTCTAAATCATCTGGGCTCCTGGGACTTGGTGAGGAGACAGGAGGTGTGGACGGAGGGATTGGGGGTGGCAGCCACCAAAGCCCGCCTGGGTGAGGTGTGGTGGCAGCAGCTGGCCGTCAGGAGACGCGGGGACAGGAGCTCCCCCAAGGGTGAATTGTGTGGCCACTTCCTCTGTTTGACCCTCTGTGAAATGGGAGCATGTCTTGCCTTCCCTTCCTCAAGGGACACTTGTGGAAGGGAGGGGATGAAGAAAAGTTAGAGGTGTTACCCAAACATAAGTAGCCATCAAAAGGGTCCTTATGTCGTGGCACCATCCTGGGGGAGTGTCGTGGCGGGTGACAAAGTAGGAGGTGGGATTTTTGTTCCCGGTTGCGGGGGGTTTGTGTGGGAAGAGCACATTCAGAAATTTTCCACAGGGGGCCTCTATTCCCTCATCTGTGAAATGAGGGTCATTCTAGAATCTTCACAGCTGGCTATGTGATTATGGTTTCCCAATGCTGAAAACAGTCCTTCTCCCGAAAATAGGAGAGGCTAGGTTTTGGGTTTCACTCATCCTTAGTTTGCCGACTCAGGGTCCATAGTTCCCCACCCTTCCCAGATGAGCGAGGGCGGTGCTGGCTGGGTCAGGGGGAGGTGGGAAGTCCCACGATGTCCTGGCTGGGTGGCTGGGTGTGGGGCTTGGGGACTGAGTGGGCCACTAAGGCCTGTCAGTGTTTGTAACCGTGACTCTTTACATCCCGTGTAAAGGCATGCCTAAAAATCACCATTGAACGCCAGAGTTCAGCGGCCCGCACTCAGCCGAGCTTCCTGTCAAAGCCGAAGGAGCCCAGAAAACCAAAAAAAAAAAAAAAAAGTATTCACAGCTCTGAGCCTTCCCCACTTCCCAGGCTGATTTTGTTGGAAAATATTCGGAGTTGGAGAGAGGGAAAGAAAGAGAAACGAAGTGCAGCCTGGGTGTTTCGAGATCCCGTGTCCGCTGTGGGGTTGTTTAACTTCTTGGAGCCGCATATCCACACAACTTAGAAGGACGTCATGAGGGTAGATGAGATAACGCACAGAAAGAACAACCTCGGTAAGGAGAAGCCCCCAAAGTGCTCCCTCCGTGCCCCTCCTCCTGCTTCCCTCTCCTCCCTCCTCCCCCACCCAGTCTTTCCCGGGGCTTGCCAGGTCCCCCTTCCGCTGCATCCTTTAAAACGTGCCTACCTGAAACCAAGCCAGCCTCTTTCAGTGATTTGAGCCAGATGGCCCCAAATGATAATGAACCTGAAGGTGAACAGAGCTCAAACACCTATGTTTCAACCTGACCTATAGACAGAGTAAATATGGACATATGTAGAGTGTTCACTGAGTCAGCTGTGCTTAAGCAGGCTTCCAGGTGCTTCTGAGGTAGGCTAGTTTGAAAGCCATTATTCTAGAGAGTGCACGTGCTCCCCAACCCGGGATGTGAGGCAGGAAGGAGGGGTGACACATTAGGCTTCAGGAGCCCTTTTCTAGGAAGGGTACCTGCTTTGGCCACTGCTTTCCTCTTCTGGGGCCCAGAAGCCTGTGCTCCGCTGGGGACGTGGCTCCTCGCCCAGTGAAGTTTGGTTCCTGACTCCCCTTTATGGTGGGAGTTTGGTTTCTGGGCCCCCTTTATGGCTGGCCTTCCTTACTCGTGAAGTCCAGAGAGATTGAAAGTGCTTCTCAAACATTCCCTGTCCATGGCCCTCTCCCCCACCTCCCCACTGGGGGTCCCTAAAGGTACCTGTGTTCCCAGAACTCTGGCCTTCCCAGCTGGCAGGCACATCTCAACAGACCTTTAAATCAATCTGTATTGGTGCAGACGTTCTAGATTGGTGCTGTCCAATATGGCAGCCACAAGCTACATGTTGCTCTTGAGTATGTGAGATGTGGCTAGAGTGGCCGAGGAACTAAACGCGTGATTTTTCCTTCTTAAATGAATTTAGATTTAAATGGCCGCTGTACAGTGGAGTTCTAGAATCCCTTTCAATGCCTTGGTCTCTGAGATCTACCTTCCATGCACCTTTGGCATCTGTGCCAGCCCTACAGGATCCTGTCTTATGATGCAGAGGGACACTGAGGCCCAGGGGCGGGGGAGGGTCCTCTGCGATGCCTAGGAACCCATCCCTCGTCTGCCTTCCAGCCCCGGCCTTTGGCCAGCAGCTCCATCGGACCCTGGCCTCTGGCCGAGGTGTGGGAGGTTGAATGTGATGAAACCTTAGCCCCCTTGGCAGACACCCAGCTGTGGTTTCACACTTGAGCTGCCCAGCTGGGCGGAGGCGGCTAGAGAGAACCGTCAGAGGATGGGAATTTGAGTGGCCTGGCCAACAGGCCCTGGGAGCAGGAGCTGTCCTGAGGGGGTTTCCAGGGCAAGTCCATTTTCAGATTCTGTTGGTACATCCTGGTGGCTGAGGGCCTGTGGGACCCAAGGCGTCCCGGATGTCCTACTATGGGCAGGGACAGAGAGGGGACAGTGGAGGTAGCGGAGAAACAGGAAGTTTGTATGGCCAAGTGTAGTGAGTGGGGGTGAGCACGGTGGTGGTGGTACCAACATTTCTAAGGGAGGAAACCAGCCAGGTAGTATCTTCTCCACCCTGGCCGCAGGCTGGGTAGTTTGTGGGACCCAGGGCAAAATGAAAAGGCAGTGCCCCCTGTTTAAAACTTATCAAGAACTGCAAGGAGGTGACATCAGAGCCTTAAACCTTTCTGACCTGAGGGCCTCGAGTGACTGCACAGGTTCTAAACTCATGAAGCTGGCCTTGCCACCAGTGCCTGAGACAGACCTGTGAAAGTCTCAAGAGAACAGAAGACCTGTGTTCTCCGGGCCAGGATTAGGGCAAAAGCTAGCCCATTCCTCTGTCCCCAGCCTTGCTGGGGTTACTGGAAGCAGACCGAGGACTTTAAGCCTCCTCCAGCACTCTATCACACTTTCTCAAGTCTCCTTGTATGTGGGCTGGCTTCAGAGAGACCATCTTCTGATCAGTGCCTGTCCCCATCCATGCCTCAGCCCCCAGGAGAGGACCGGGTGGCAAGATGCCATAGGAGACCATGAAAGCAATGTATTTGCTCATCTTTATCAGGTGCTTGCTTCATGCCAGGCGCCTTGCAGAGTACCTTGCTGGTATCATCTCATTTGATTCTCCTAACACACCAGCAAGCAGAAATTCCTGCTTGCCCCTCTCACAGGTGGGAGAACCAAGCACAGAACCAGAAGGTTTCTGCAGTGCAGGAAATAGTTCTAGATCTCAACGCTGCATGCATGTGTGTATCTGTCAAAATTCATCAATCTAGCACTTAACCTGGGGTTTATTTCTTGTAAATTATCACTCAGTGTGATTTTAAAAAACTCTAATTTAAAAAACCGAGGCACAGAGACTTGGAGAACTTGCTCAAGGTCATACTGCTAGTAAGTGACAGAGCTAGAATTTTTTACCACAGGACTCAGGAAGACCACCATGCTGGGGCAGAGATCACAGGCTCAGGACGGTGAGGTTTCAGACCCACTGGCTGGTTCTTGAGCAAATTACAAAGTCTCTCTGAGCATCAGGCGCTCATCTGTAAAATGGGCTAACCCCGGTGCTGTCAGGGGTATGTCGGCAGGGTGAGAATCCCACAATGTCCCCAGAAGCTGCATGCAGTGCTCTTGTCCTGGGGATTGGGGGCAAAGCTAAGGGGCGTCTGTCAAGCCGGGCACCTTCTTTTTGTCTCCACCAGCCCTGCATGGCTTTCTGCTCAGGCCCGATTGCTGGGAAGCAGGAGGCATGGTAGGGCATGGCTTGTGCACGGCGAAGGTGGCAGGGTGGCACCAGGTGGCAGGGTGGCACCAGGGGTCTCTGAGCCCCTCCCTCCATGGGGAGGTGTGTAGACCTCTTTCTGCTTGTCTCTGACAAGCTCCCACGGGGGAACGGATTGGAGGCTTAGAAATGTGGAAGATGAGGGGCGCCTGGGTGGCTCAGTGGGTTAAGCCACTGCCTTCGGTTCAGGTCATGGTCTCAGGGTCCTGGGATCAAGCCCCACATCGGGCTTTCTGCTCAGCAGGTAGCCTGCTTCCCTTCCTCTCTCTCTGCCCGCCTCTCTGCCTACTTGTGATCTCTCACTGTCAAATAAATAAGTAAAATATTTTATAAAAAAAAAAAAAAAAGAAATGTGGAAGATGAGAAATGGTGTCTGGAGGGTGTGTGCTAAGTTCCTTTTCTTTGTCGGAAGGAAGATGGAGTGTGTTGTAGGTTTTGTCAGAAAAAAGTATCAAATTAAGAATGCCTTAAAAATTGGGTCGCCTGAGTGCCTCAGTCATTAAGCATCTGCCTTTGGCTCAGGTCATGATCCCAGGATCCTGGGATCAAGCCCTACATGGGGCTCTCTGCTCTGCAGGAAACCTGCCTCTCCCTCTCCCACTCCCCCAGCTTGTGTTCCCTCTCTGGTCGTCTCTCTCCCTGTCAAATAAGGAAATAAAATCTTCAAGGGAAAAAAAAAAAAAAAGGAATGCCTTAAAAATTAAAGGTCTCCACTAAAAGACTAGAAATAGTATGTGTTACTTCTGGCCTCAGGCTGCACTCTGTCTACACCCACTCCACTGTGCTGGGCTGAAGTCACGTTTATCACTTTGGTCTCCTGACCCCTGCTGGGGGCTGGACACATACTAGGGAGCTGCTGAGAGATGGAGGGCTGAGAACAGGGCTAAGACATGCCCCTGTGAGGACTGAGGTCCAAATTCTACCAAACCACAGACGGGAGGGCTCCACCCATCGCTCAGGGAGGAAAGTGGCCCCGGGTCCCCACCAGCTTCCTGACGTAGGCCAGTTCCCTGCCAGTTCTCTCTTCGCGAAAATTCTGTTATTTCTGTCTCCAAAGAGCCACCTTAGTCCCCAAATCCTAACAATGCCTCCATCAATAGAGTGGATATGTCAATAGACGTTCCATGTCTTCCTCATGAGAAAGCGGAGAAAGCTGAGGCTCAGAGAGGTGAGGAGCTCCTCTAAGGACACAGAGCGAGGTCTTGACTGGGGCCAACCCAAGCACACAGGCCTCCCGGGTCCCATCCAGCCCCACAGCATACCATGCTGCCTCTAATGCTCTCTCAGCCTCCACCCCCACCCCAGTAATGGAACCCGGCTGGGTGGGGTTGGCCACTGAGAAGCTCCAGGCTTGGCTTGGGCCAGCGGCTCATGGAAATTGGGCCATTTTCCTGGGCCGGAAATGAGAAGCAGATGTGGTTCGGGAGCTGGGGTGCAGACTCATGCGGTGTCAGGGAGCTCAGGTTACATGAAGAATCACGTGACTATGGTTACAAAAGCAGCCTGAAACCCCCAAGGCTCGCATGGGGGGGGGGTCCAGCTCAGGCCTGGGGAGCCAAGCCCCACCCCCGACCCCGCACCTCCTTGGGAGCCCCTGAGATTCTGGAAGGGACAGGGTGAACCTGGAGGAGCCGGGGGCGAGCAGGTCCCTGGCTGCTATGCCTTCCCTCTTGCACGAGAAATGTGTGGAGTTTGGTTTCTGCTCTCAGCTCAGAGCCCTGCCCTTAGGAGGCTGCCCAGGCAGGACAAGGGGCCCTCTTCAGGGCGCTGAGACAGTCTTCTGCCCAGGGTGGGCCTGATACCCCCACCCAGGCCTGCAAATACCTTTACAGCCACACACCACACCTGATCCTCATCGCTCTACTTCCTCCGTCCTTTGGGTGAAGGGATTGGCCCCTGGCGGCGATGCCCACCTTTTCCTGGGAAGCATCTGTTCTCACACACTGTTCAGACAGCAATCACCTGAGTGGAGATTAACTGATCAACTCCTTCCAAAGAGACAGCGGCTGGAGGGAGGGAGATCCTGGCACAGGCGAGGAGCCGGGGAACAGTTTGGCAATGGCTGTGGCTGTGTGTGGAGGGGGGTCTCCGATCCGCTCAGGTCTCTGATTTTATACAATGGGCTGGGCCACATTCATTCATTCATTCATTCATTCATAGGATAAATGGTTCTTGCCCACCCACTGTGGTCTCAGGGCAACGTGGGGGCTTGTGTCAGGAAGTGAGCCTGGAGGAGGAACTCGAAGCTGGCAAGGGAGATGAGAATGGGAATCTGGGGAGCGTCCAGAGGCCCAGAAGCAGGGGGCAGCCAAGGTATTCAGGGTCCCCGGGAAGGAGGCCAATGTGGCTCAGGCAGAGTGGGAGCAGAGTCCCGCAGGTAAAGGGCCTGGGCCAGGAAGATCGCATAGACCTCTGTGGGGTTGCAGCTTTTCCCGTGAGTGATTTGGGAAGTGCTGAAGGGTTTTGAGCAGACAGATGTGTTATGATCAGCCTTATCAGATGGTCACTGGGCCATTGTGTCCACAGCGGCCTGGAAGGGACAAGGACGAGGGCAAGGGCAAGGGGACCAGTTGGGAGACACGTACCGCTGTCCAGGTGGAGGGGCCGTGGTGCTGCAGCAGGACGATGGCTGTGGAAGATAGGAGAAGCGCCCAGAAAGGAACCTGAATAGGAACCACAGTGACTCGGAGGAGGGAGTGATTAACTCTGACTAAGGATGCTTTCCCAGGGGAGGTGACTCAAGCAGGATCTTGAAAAAAAATGAGCAGCTCAGTAGGCTCTGGAGGGTTGGAGTATTTTCCAGCATTGTGTGTGACAGGGGCCAAGCCATCTGGGGAGCCGTGAAGTAGCCGAAGGAGCAGAAGGCCTGGGATGGCCAGGTGGGCCAGGCCAGATCAGAAAGGAGCTGGTCGCTCTGCCGTAGGGTGTCATCCTGTGGGCACTGGGAGGCTCTGAGGGCTTCCCAGCCAGGGCTGGGAATTCGTAATGCCCAATTTCTGGTTAAGAAAGGTCCTGCAGTGACCAGGAGGGGTTGGAGGGAGGTGGGGGAAGGAGGCCCAGGTGGGAAGTGGAGGCTCATGCCTGGTGCTCTGGGAGGAAGGGAGGGATGAGAGATGTTTAGGGAGAATGGAAGACAGTGCATGTCTGGCGAGGGAAGGGGGAGCAGGCCATCTGAGGAGGAGGAGGGGTCTGTCTGGGAAGTCACACAGAGAAGCCCCAGAGAGGCGGATGGAGGGGCTTGGAGCCTCCGGTTGTCCATCTGAGAGCCCTCGAGGGGCAGGAGACAGTTTTTGTCTACCAGCCTAAGTTTATCTCCAGATTTTTGTCCTTAGAAAGATCCGAGTAGGGGTGCCTGAGTGGCTCAGTGGGTTTAAGTCTCTGCCTTTGGCTCAGGTCATGATCCCAGGGTCCTGGGATTGAGCCCCGCATTGGGCTCTCTGCTCTGCAGGGAGCCTGCTTCCTCCTCTCTCTCTGCCTGCCTCTCTGCTTACTTGTGATCTCTGTCTGTCAAATAAATAAATAAAATCTTAAAAAAAAAAAAAATATATATATATATATATAAAAGATCCGAGTAGAGGCATAGCTCCCTCCTCTTTGCCTCTCTCCCAAGGCCTTTGAGGGATAGGTTTAGAAAAATAATCTTGGGAGGGAAGAGAGAGGAAGCAGGAGGGGTATGTCCCCCTTAGCCCCCTGCAAATGCTGGGAAATCACGGATGAGTTCTCCCTGAGCATGCACCCGTTCTCCCCCAGTGGGGATCTTGTGGTGTATCAGCCTGTCTGTCTGCCTCTGTCTGCAGATGTGCGAGTTTGGGGGGGCGGGGTGGGGAGTCTTTCCTCCTCCCTGCGGTTCTCCTTCTCCTGCAGTCCCTTCCAGTAAAGTCTAAGGGTTGGCATAGGGCCCAGCGAAGTGGAGGGTGGATTTAAAGTAAGGCATCAAGGAGAGATGAAGTAAGATGGGATGTTCTCTGCCCTTGCAATAGGGCAGTAGGACAGGAATGGGGGCTCAGAGAAGAGGGAAGATGAGAACCGAAAAGGCAGTGCCATCCTTCACCCAGCTGGGGGGCCTTGGCAGGCCAGGTTTGGGAAGCCCCAGTCAGGTCCAAGGGGCTTGGACCAACTGTCATGGCCATGGGGCAAGTGGGGCTTGACTCTCAGATCGCAGCTGTGGGAAATGTTAGCGAATCCCCTTAGGAAAGCAGAGATTCAGGGCAGTGCCAGTGCAGTGAGGTGCTGGCCAGGTAAGGGGGTCTGGAATCGGCTACAGAGAACCCTGCCTCTTCTGGGGTGGCTGGGGAGAAGGAGGCTGGGTGGTCCTAGGCCCTCGGGGTCACAGCGGGGGAGACCTGCCCCAGCAGTCATGTTCAGGGACCACGTACTTCAGCAATACCTACTGCTTTCTCGCCAGCGAGCCTCAGGGGCCAGGCGGGACCAGCCCTGTCCCACGCATGTGTGTGGAAGAATGCAGAGACCTCCACACAGACCTTGGACCCCCTCCACAAGGTCACACGCACGTCTCTCTGGACCAGGAAATTATCTGGACTAGGAGGAGGGGCAGGAGGTGAGAAAACCCTGGAAAACTAAGCATCTAGGGCTCTAGGGAGACTAAGTTAACATTCAGAAATGGAGACATCGCTAATGGGCCAGTTAAAGATTTGTTTCTTTTCTTTTCCTTTCTTTCCTTCTAGTTTCTTTTCCTCCCTCCCTCCCTCTCTTCCTTCCTACCTTCATTGCTGCTCACAGGAGGAGCATCTCATCAGATCTCATCAGATCAAGAAGAGAACAATACAAGAACCATCTGGAAAGATGCCGCTGTCTCCCATCTGAGTTGTAGCGTATAGATTTCAACCTGGGCACACGTGTGTCTGTGCAACTTTGCCTGGACAGCTGGGGACTTTTGATTCTGGTTTTCAGACCTTTCTTCAAGATTCTACATTTTGCCTTGACCAGGATAAAAAAAATCATCAAACCTGTATTAATTATCTATTGCTGCATATTAAATTTCTCCCAAACTTAGCAGCTGAAAACACATATTCTTTCACATGCTTTCTGAGGGTTAAACCTTTGGAGATAGATGGTTTAGCAGGGGGTTTCTGGCTCAGAGCGTCTCACGAGGTTGTGGTCAAGACATCAGGGGGCGCTGTGGGCATCTGAAGGCCCGACTGGGGCTGGTGGGGCTGATGCCAAGCCATGCCTACCAGGCTGGTGCTGGTTATTGGCGGAGGTCTCCGTGCCTCACCTCAAGGATCTCTCTACCGCTCGAGTGTCCTCCTCACACCAGGGGGGCTTCCTCCGGAAGAATGTTTTTATGGTATCCTGGCCTCAGAAATCGTACTTTCCCAGGTGGTCCCCACTCTCAAAAAGGTTATGGTATCACGGGGTATATGAAACACACCTACCAAAAAAAAATGTTTACACAAAGTGATCCGGCTTTCTGAGGACACAAAGAGTGACCTGGTCTGGCAGCAAGAGGATTCCTGAGAACCGGCAGAAAAACCCCATCCACAGTGGCTTCCCTATGGAAGGAAGCCTGCTGCCTGGGGACTGGTCGGATGAGGAAGCCTTTAGGGGCTCAGCCAAGTGAAGGGGCTAATCCCTGCCCACTGAACAACCTGGGGTATGTGGAGGGGGCTCTCCGAGACCGAGGAGAGGATGCCAGGGAACTTCTGTGGGGTAGGCAGGATAGGGCCCCTGAGGGACTTAGAGGTGAGGCGAGGAAGAGGGTGGTCAAGTGAGGGCCAGGGCTGGGGGGTGAGGCAGGGAACCCAGGGCTAGACCACATGGTTCTTTTCCTGAAGTCTATGTCCTCTGGCCATAAACAGCCTGTGATCCTCCACCCCAAATTCTCAAACACCCTCAGTGGAGTTACCTATGCTGTTCTCTCCCCACAGCAGGTGGCGCCATCGTTCTGGGATTGGTGACAGGGGGCCAGAAAACCCAGCCAGAGCAGGAGAAGCCAGGAGGCATCACCCCACTGCAGTCCTACCTTCTGGAGGACCCTGGGCTCCTCCCTCGTTCCTACCTCTTCCATTCCCTCCTTGCCACCGGTTGGCCTCATCCCAGTCTCTTCCCATCTCTCCCCTCTGTCCCTGTTCCCCTTGCCATCTGCCTCCCCACCATTCCTGCTTTTTGCTGGGGTCCACTCTGAGGCAGCATGGCAAGATAAGGGAACTCCAGGTCCAGGCCAGGGTAGTGCGTGTGGCAATGGGACTGTCACCTTGGGGGTCTAGTCTGAGCGGCTCCCAAAGTCTTGCCCACCTCTCACACCTTTAGGAAGTATTCCACACACCACCACCCAATGCCCCCGGCTAGGGGAGATCCCAGTGGGGTCCCAGGAACATCTGGTAGTGACAAGAGGGGCAGGGTGGAGGGAGTATTTGCTCTGACAAAAGAAAATACAGCAGCTCCCAGGGTGGTGAGAACCCTTACTCCCCTAATCTGAGGACCTCAGTCAACCAGAAAAACCAGAGGATCCCCTTCTCTCCCCACTTCTTCCTTTCCTGGCCTTGGGCAGGTGGCCCACTCATGGCAGGGTGAATGACAGCTGGCCCAGGTGGGCTCCAGCGGGCAGTGGGCCACAGAAGCAGGATTCCCTTCTGAAGGAGCAAGTGAGGGCAGGCCGGCACCCCAGGGAAACCCCCGAGGGACCCCGAGTCCCTAGGCTGAGGGTGTCAGGGCACAAGGGCCTGGGGGAGAAGAGCAGGAAGAGGAAGCGCCCCCCCCCACCCGGGCCAATCTTCCCTGCATAGCCCCCAACTGGCCACTTCCTCAGCTTAGATTTTTATGGATGGCTGCTGTGTCTTTTCAGATTCTAAATTGATGTATTGATTTGGTAAGGGTGAGGATACCTGGGAGATAGCAGGGCAGAATAATTTAAGGAAGAGCTACATGGTACCAAGAGGTGCCTGCTCTCTGGGCCTGCCTTGGACACCACCACTCCCCTGGCTGTCATCCCGGTCCTTACTTCCACTGGAGGTCCCTACATCCGGTTCTATTTCAGCCTTAAAAAAAAAAAAAGCCAGTTTGCCATCTTCAGTCTTCCCAAGGATGGGGTACCCTCTCTAATCACTTCTGGTTCCCCTTGCACTTTGAGGTGGTTGGTGTGGTGGACAGGGGAGTGAGGAGAGGGTATCTGAGAGGGGAGGCCTGCCAGGAAGGAGCCATGGTCACTGCTTGCGAGAGGATATGCACAGCATCTGGGGCAGTGGCCACAGGCCGTCGCGGGGAGGAAAGGGCCGGGAGGTGGTAGGGACTGCTCTAGAGGCTGGATTGGGTGGGCAGCCACAGGGTCAGCAGGAAATGTCCTCATCCACTCCAAAACCAGCGAGAGAGTGCACTGGGCTGGAAGTGGGGGTGGGAGGGCATGATGATCTGAGAGAGATGTCTCAGACGCCATGGGCAGCGGCTGGGGGAGGTCTGGGCTGGCAAGGACGACTTTGGGAACTCCAATGCGTGTCTGGAATTTTCCGACTGATGTAGACGTTGTCTCCTTCCTTGTTGCTCGGCAAGAAAGTAACTTCTTGCTTGATTTGCGGCTGGAGGCAGTATTGATGAGAAACCTGCTAATTCTCCTCAGGGCCCATGGTGGGGGGGAGGGGGACGTCAGGGTTCCTGGGCCCCAGAGAGCTCACGTTGCAGGTGGTGCGGCTGGTGAGATAAGCAGCAGCTGAGGAGCATCAGAGTAGGAGGGGGTGGGGAGGATGAGATCAGGGCCGGTTCCTGGAGGACTTCTTGGAGGGGGAATGAGATTCAGATGGGGAGAGGGGAAGTGTTTCTGAGATTGTAGCTGTGCCAACAAAGGCACTGAGAAGGGGTAGAAGTTTGGGTGGATGCGGAGAGTTGAGGGGACACCGAAGAAGGACCCGGCATACAGTAAATGACACTCAGATTTTTTAAAGAAGGAACGGAAGGTGGGGGGAGTGGATGGGGAGGAAGGAAAAAGGAGGGGCTGAGAGCTACTCTAAGAGGCAGGCCCTCCCAGCCCATTGCTCTGTGGCAGACAGCTACAAAAGCACCCTACTTAGACGGCCCTAGGGCAGACCCTCATTTTACCAGCTCCCCTCCTGGGCTTGCTGGGAACATGAAGCTGAGGCTTACGAACAGGCATGTGGCCAAACCCCACCCCGGGGCCTCCTCCTCAGGGCCTATCTCCACCCCATTTCTTGCTGAGCCGCAGCTCCTCTAGTGTCCTGCTGGAGGCGCAGGTGTTTGTCACCCCAGGGGTGACTGACCGGCCAGTAACCCCCCTACCAAGATGGCAGCTTAGCAAGACAGCAGGGCCTTTGTCTGGTCCTGACCCTGCTGGGAGGCCCGGCCAGCCTGAGTTTGCTCAGTGTTAATTATTGACCAGGTGCCCAGGGACAGTGCCCCTCTGGCCAGCTGGATGGAGGGTACTCAGGGGCTGAGGCCTTGGCCTCCCACAGAATCAGGTGGAGCTCACCTGGGTTCAGGGGAGGAGAGGACCTTGGCCTTGGAGGAGGATTGAGGAAACCCGAATGTTTCCCCTATGGCTCCCAGGGCCCAGTAGCAGGAAGGGCCCAGTCCAGAGTGGCTGAAAACTCCGTGTGTGGAACTTCCTTGCTCTGACCCTCCAGAAGGACAGGAGAGGATGGTAGAAACACCTTTACCCCCAGCAGATAGGAAACGGAGAACGGATAGAGGGTGAAGGTGTGAAGTTCTCTGAGGAGAACATAGCGGGGACCCTTCCACCCAGCGGCTCCCCCCGGGGCAGTGCATGACCACAGACCCTCTGATTGGAACCACTGGCCTGACAGTGTTTGGGGAGTTGATGCATTCTGGGCCAGAGGGAGGAGGGCTAAGGACCCCAGCCCTGGCTCCCAGAGTGAGAAAGGAGCATAGCCCTGGTGGTCTGGGCCCCTGGGGTGGAAGTGGGTGGGAATCCGGCTCTCCCCAGGAGAAGGAGGCCCCAGGCGGCTGTCCCCTGGGTATCAGGCAAGTGTGTCTCAGGCCCTGAAAGGAAGGGGCCACCAGCCTCACCCCCTCCTCAACCCCACCTCTCTTTCCCCTTCGGCTTCACCTGCGAGAAGTCAATATTGATGTTTTATGACCCAGGATAAACACACATTTTTTCCTCTCATGGAGGGGTTATCTGGTCTGGAGGGTTAATCAGTGACCGCTGGGGGTGGGGGAAGCACCTTTCCTCTCTGAGAAGAAAGCACCTATTCAATTCAATCCCTTCAGCCGGGGTTCCTTCCCCCCACCCCCCAGCCTTCCCCTTTCACCCTGCCCCTCCCATGCCCAGGGACTGACCCGGCCCAGCCAGTGGGGCCGGACAGGGCTTTTGGAGATCTGAGGCTGGAGTCTGAGTTTCAGGGGGTACCATTAGGTAGGGTGCGTCCAAGGAGAGCATCGTTGATGGTGTTTGCCCTGAGCATGGTGATTTTCATGACGATGACCGTTTTAGTCTGTTGGCAGGACAGGAGGTACCTGCACGTGGCTGCCATGGGCCCAGACAGGTCAGGTGCTGTGAGAGGAAGCGAGCCCTGTCTCTTGGGAACTGCACAGAGGAAATACAGCCCATGTTGCAGAGCCCATAGAGATGACCCAAGATGGTGCTGTCTGCTTCCCAGTGTGCGCACCAGCCCTGATTCACCTGTGGAGGCTGGGTTGACTCCTCTGGGACCCAGGTGCCTCACCTCTCTTTCCAAGATGTAATGCCCCCTGAATATAGCCTGAGGGGCAAGCCGAGAGGAAGCAAGCCTGAACTGGCTGGTGAAACGTGAGGGGAGAGGAGTTGCTGTGGCAAAGGACAGCGGGGTACCCCTGGTACCCGGAAGGGGCAAGAATAGAGACAGCTGGCCACTTTCACAAGAAAGGTGAAAACCTCCATGTAGGGCAGACTAGGAAGGAAGGAGGCACACCTCTGAGGAGACATTCCTAGTGGCGGGGAACGACCAGCACACTCTGAGGAGGTACTACCTGACCTTCGATGGGAAGCCATTTTCCACCCTGTGCTGTCATCACTGACCATTAGTCCTGAACTTAAAGAACATCTGCCACCCACCCGAGCCTTGGTTCTTGGGACCCTGGGAGGGAGGAAGGAGACCAGCATAAGCTCAGCGCGATAGTTCTGAGAGGGGATGGCAGGCACAGGGCTGAGGACCATAAGACCTTGGAGAAGAGAAAGAAATTGCTGACCTGGAAAGCCCTCGGGAGCATGGGCACAGGAGATGATTCCACAAAGCTGGAGAGCTTGAAGACACACAAGTTAGGCATACCTGGGTCACACTGGCAAAGATGTCTTTTAAACAAAAATCATGCCATATATGTACCTTATGATGGTCTGGGAAAAGACAAGCAGAACCTATCTAGTCACTGGCCCTGGGCTCAGTACTTCGCTGGGCCTGTGGAGGATGAAGGTGGAGAGATAAGTTCCTTGCCCCTCAAAGAGTTCTCTCAAAGGAAGACGGGCTGTGATAGAGGGGAATAATTGCCCCCCTCTGTCACTTCTTCCTCTTCTCTCTCGCTGTGAGAGAGCTCTCTAGTTTTTAGCTGGGCACATGGCAGCCCAGTAAAGCCCGCGTTTCTCAGCCTCACTTACAGCCAGACATAGCCAATGTCCCCACAGAGAGGCAGACTTGTAGACTGCATATTGCCCTGACCCTTTCCCTCTTCTGGGCCACTGGAAAGAGATGTTGGGGGGCAAGCCAGGTTGGACTGTGTGGATGGGGACACCCTCCCAGGATGGCAGAATAAGACAAAGAAAGCCCAGCACCCTGATGACTTCGCAGAGCTGAGTCATCACACCTGCTCTCAGAAGAGAAGGATGTACTTCCATATTGCTCAAGCTGCTGTTAGATTAGTTAAGAGCTGCCAAAATCTATTCCTTGACTAAAATTGAGGCTACCCGGGATGTAGAGTAGTGTCATAGAAAATATTCATGTGCAGGCCACTGGCTTTCCAGTTAGGCGGTGCTGACGCGGATCTGCAGACTGGAAAGCTGGCGCCCCTTGCAAGGCTCTGGCCGCAGACCTGGTAGACCAGTCGTCTGTGAGCGATACCATGCTAGGAAGAGCACATGCGCCCTCTGAATGTTTGAGTGCTTATTGCTTCTTGCTTCTTTCTGCAGATTCCCAGAAAAGACAGATGGGCCTTTTCTGACTCAAAGTGACTTAGTTGGTAAGCAGCGATGGAACGCAGTACCAGTCTGTTAAGGGGGCCCCTCCTGCCTACTGCCTGCAGTCTGCGTTTGCTAACTTGGAGCCCTACAGAGTGCTGAAAGCTAACTGCTTCTCTACCCCAAATGGAAGGGGTGACCTAAGTTGGCTTTGAAAAGACAGCCTTAGTAGGAGTTAAGACTATGGCCCTGAGCCTTTCCCAAGCTTTTCTGGTGAAGAACTTGCTCTCTGCCAGGCGATGGGAGCCTGCCCAGCAGCCAAGATCAGATTAAGGGTGTTCCCTTCCCACCCAAGCCTATTGTCTCAGATGGCCTGAAGATAGCAACCATTAAGCTAAGAGAGGGGTCTGGGCAGAGCCCAGAAGCCAGTAAAAATACAGCCAGAGTCTTCAGCCTGACAAACTCTGTTGGGACAAGACCTTTGGCTGGAGTTACCTGCACATGGAACCAACTAGAAGCAAATAGTCCGGAAGCCTGAGAGAGGCATATTCTTTAATGCCCACTTCAGATGTGATGATGGAAGATCATGACCCTAGTAAGAGCCTTCCAGAGGGCACAGCCAGGAGCCAAGGAAGACAGTGACAAAGGGGGTTACTTCTAGAAAACAGAAGTGTGGGAAGTCTTTATAATTTCTCACTGGCTTCGTTTGCTAATTGCTATGGACTCGTGCCATCTGCATAGTTTCCATTATTTTCTTTTCTGAGTAAGAGTTATTTTTTTTTTTTTTAATTGTGGTATGTGGTTCTTGTCCCACCATCGTGTATTGGAAGAGGCGGGGAGGGGGACAGGTAACTTTTTTTTGGTGTCCGGGCTGCAGGTAACCTCATCCAGACCTGATTGGGGTGCTGGGTGTAGGACAGCAGGGTACTTGGGGTTGTTGGCCTTGAGGTGGGGTTTGAGTTTTTTATGTGAAGGAGAGGGTAATGACAAATAGTTGGGTTGCTAAAGGGGTGGACTGTGGCAGAGGTTGCCAGTGGAGCCCAAGACCCATTTTCCTTTTCCCTCTCATCATTACATAACACCTGACTTGTAGTGAAGCACATGGCCACTCAGGATAAAACTGTTTCCCAGTCTTGCTTGAAGTTACATGTGACAAAGCAACTAAGTTGTAGCCAATGGGATGTGAGTAGAGCATTGTACAAGTTCCAGGTGATACCGTGAGAGGCCGAAGGTGCTTTCCCCTCCATTTCCCCTGTCTGGTGGCTGGAAGGCAGAGACATTAGGCAGCCATGTTGGTTAACACACAGTTGGGCGGAGCTTGAAGGGTGAGGGAACAAGAAGACAGCAAAAGCTTGGATCCCAACACTGGAGAGCTGAGCTGGCATGCCAGTTAAGACTTTTATGTGAGAGAGAAATAAACTTGCTCAAACCACTGGTATTTGGGTGGGGAAGGGGGGGGTTGGTTCTGTTTCTGTTTATTTGTTTTTGTTAGAGCAGTAGAGCCTCTAAGCTACTATGAATGCCCCTCAATCATTGCAGGACAATGGGATAAGTGATCCAGTAGAGGCAAGTGTAAGATGCCGTGACAGCGCAGTGGCAAAAGTCCTTATTTCTGTTTGGGGGAAATCTGGGAAGACTCCCAAGAGGGGGTGGTTGAAACAAGTCTTGAAGGATGACAGACTTTTTTGGATGCACGAGTGAGGTGAAAGAGAAGGATATCCTTGGTAGTTGGACAGTTTGAGCAAAGGCTCAAAGTAGTGAAAGCACCAGACAAATGGTTCAGATATGTAAAGAGCGGGGAAATCTAGGGAGATGGGGCTGGTGAGGTAGATGGGGACAGCTGTGAAGGACCTTGAAAGCCAAGACGTCCTGAGGGTTTTAACAGGGAAGTATCACGATCTAATTTTTGTTTTGTTTTCAAAAAAAGATAAATCTGGCAACAGTGTGTAAGATGGATTTAGAATAGAGAGCTTGGGGGCAGAAGGGAGGAACTTTGTAAATATAAGTCAATTCTGATTTTCCCACAGAAACAGTATTATAATGGAGGATTATGCTCCTGGCCGAGGGCCTGATATACAAATTTTTATAGAACTGACTACAAGACCAAACGCAAATAGTGATAATGGTATACCCATAATCTGTACATTACAAGTTTCTAAATAGCCTAGGAAAAATTAAATAGGGCCGCACAGTAACCGACCACATAGATGTGTACATATAATACAATGCAACGTCCTCAGTCTCATTTCTGCCTTTTAAGAAATTTATTGCGCCACAAAAGCAATCTCTGTTTATTTTTTAATGGATTTATTGAGGTATAATTGACCTGTGATAAACTGCACATTTTCAAAGTGTACAATGAGTTAAGTTTTGACATGTTTATATCCCCCTTGAAACCATCGCCATAATCAAGAAGACAAACATTTCTAACACTCTAGAAGCTTCCTCGTTTGTAATTCCTTCCTCCCACCCCTTCTCCATCTCCTCCATCCTTAGGAAATCGCCGATCTGCTTTCTGTCACTAGAGATTAGCCTGCATTCTTTGGAATTTTATATAAATGGAATCATACAATATGTCCTCTTTTTCTATCTCCTTTCTCTGAGCATAACTGAGACTTATCCATATTACTGTGTATATCAATAGTGAATCCTTTCTTAATGCTGAGTCATGTTCCATTGTATAGATATACCACAGTTTATCTGCGCCCCTAGTGGTGGACATTTGACTATTACAAATAAAGCTGCTGTGTGCATTCATGAATAAGTCTTTGTATGGACACATGCTTTCATTCCTCTGGGTAAATATCTAGGAGTGGAACCGCTGAATCCCACGATAGGTGTATGTTTAACTTCTTAAGAAACTGCCAGCAAGTTTTCCTAGGTGGCTGTGCCATTCTGTATTCCCCACCAGCAGTGCAGGAAAGGTCCAGATGCCTGACATCTTGCTTAGCTGTTGGTGTTTGCAGCCATTCTAACTGGTACATAGTGGTGACTTTTTTGGGGTTTTCATTTGCATTTCCCTGATAACTAATGAGGTTGAGAATCATTTATGAGTTTACTTATTATCCATGTATCTTCTTTGATGATGAGTCTGTTCAAATTTTTGGCCTGTTTTTAAATTGGGCTGTTTATCTTCTTGCTAATGAGTCGTAAAAGTTCTCTATAAACTTTACCAGGGACTGTTCCAAGTACTGCTTTCATATTTGCTTTGCAAATGTTGACGAATTTAATTTTCTCAACACCCAGAGGATATAGGAACTATGATTTTCCTTTACTTACAGAGGAGAAAGCTATGGCACAAGAAGGCTGAATCACTGGCCCCAAGTTTGCTTCACCGGAAATTGATCTCCAGGATTGATCTTTGAGACTGACCTCTGAGAGTCTGACCCCAGAATAGCTGTGCTTTTGCTGTGATGTTTCACTGCCTCTCTATGTGCATATCCTGTTCTTGCTTTAGTCCCTCCATGATTCATAAGGTGTGAGATTACTACACCAGAGTGGTGGCATTTGGAAGTCCTCTTCTGGGCAGATTGTCATGGTGAACTTTTGAAGAGATTTTGAGGCCATGAGTCCCCATTGCTGGGTTGATGCACAGGCCCAGGCACACTGTCAAGGTTCTTTCAACTAAAATGCTCACTACTCTGTCTAACTGAATGCATTCCATTTTAAATCTTTTTTAATACTTTGTGATACAGCAATCTGAATGTCTGCTCCAATTCATTTTGAGTCTTGGTATTCATGATGGCCATAGCTATAAGACATGACTACGAAGTGATGGGCATGCATCATGGGTTGTGGCCATGAAATGACAACATTTATTGTTCACTCCTGTCCATCAATGGTGCAACTTAATTGACATTTGGCTGGTAAATTTCCACCTTTCCCAATCTGAAACAGTTACTCTTGCAAAATAATTGGAAGGTTTTGTGTTTTCCTATTTGTAACAAACAGATTCAAAATTCTCTTAAATTCTTTATTTGAAAAATTTTCCAAACCTATTTCTTTAACTGTGTAGAGCGAATTTTTAATAGGTGACATATTTACAGAGTTTTCAGGAAAACATATGGTGGAAACCTTATGATGGAAACATTTCCATGCAATTATTTTCAAAGCACCCTCTTCTTAGCATACATTTGATTTGAAAAGCAGTTCCTCTCTTACTTACCGTTTAAATATTCCCTAAAACTTGTTAGGGTGGATTAATGTTGTCTGAAATATCTGCTGAGGTCCCACATTACTAGTAGTCACTTATGGTAGAAAAGGTCAGAGAAGCTAGGACCCACTCATATTTCTGTAAGAGAAAAGTGCCCAAGTCATCCTTAAATTTGATTCCCAGAAGACCTGTGGGCTAAGGAAGAATTTCCTATTTATACCCCTCTCACTTGCAAGTATGCAAATATTCTTGTCTAAGGCATTGTTTTTATAAAACCAACCACGCTGATGAGGTGTGGGAGCACATACACAGTAATAAATGAAACCATTCATTGAACGTGGGCCCAAGGGGAAATGTGTCCCCAGACCCCCCACGCAGAGGCATTTGCCCTCATCCCCAGGATTCTTAGACAACCTTCCAGGACTCGGAACAGCGTGAAACTGGGACTGAGGGAGGGCATTGTGTCAATCTACTTATTAAATATTTGATAAGTCTTAAATTTCCAGATTAAAAAAAAAAAAACCAAAATACTTGACTCAGTATGTCTAAGCCTCACCCAAAGGATCGAATTGCATGCTTTCCTTTGGAGAACAAGATATAGGGAAGGAGTTTGCATGGGACCATCTGAAAGGTGCCTGCCTGCAGGTTGGACTGTGAAGGCAGGAGGGGCCCCTTCAAGGGACTCACAGCTTCTCCTTTGAATTAGAAAGAAAGCCCAGGCTCCCAAATTCCTTGACCCCCAGTGTCCCCTAATAGGGGCAGAGATCACCTTGTCCCCTGCCTCTTCCTTCTCTGGTGGGGAGAGGTCACCAGGGGTGGGAAGGGGCTGCATGTGCTGTGGGGCATTTTCTCTGGGGGATTCCTGGGTGCACCTCTCCCCCCGAGGGGCCTCCCGTTCGTGGCCAGGTGAGGGGTTTGGACTGAGCTGCAGGCAGCAGTTGATAGAGAGCAGAGCCCTATTGTGGGGCCTCATCGCGCTGAACCTGGAGCCAGCCCAGGAGGCAGGACTTGGCAAAGGGCTTCCGTCCACTGTGGCCAACTCTGCAGAGCCTTGTGCTTGGACGATCCTCTGTAAATATTTGTTGGATTTACTCGAATGGAGCTAAAATCTCATTTCCTGATTCCAGCAAGAATGGAAGTGCAGGCTGGGTGGGCTGGGCTCTGATTCTTGGGAGGTTGTGTTGTGGGGGGAGGGACACAAGGCCCCTGGGGCAGCTGAGCCCTGGCGGGGGTGGGGGGCTGTTGGTGGGGGGCGGTGGTGTGTGTCCCAAATCTGGAAGAGCTTCAGCCATTCCTTCCTTTTGTTTGCCTTTGCTTGTCTGAGGGTGCCCAGCCCAGATGAGGGTCCCAAGTCATCTTGGACAGGGAAGCAGCAGGAGGGAGAGGCTGGGAGGATCAGGGAGGAGCCAAGTGAAGGGGACAGCCATGCCCAGAGCCCTAGGGAATGTGTGTGCGTGTGTGCGGAAGCTGAATTTCCACCAGACAGTCTTGGTCCCATCTTCCAGCATTCTCTTCCAGAGGAAGCTTCACAGCTGGTTCTGCCCTCCTTGGCCCCGTGCTTGGGGCAGGCACCCTATTTTGACAACGAGGGAGACCTAGGCACATGTGCTCCTGCGTGCTCGGAAGCCTTACCTGTACTCCTGCACATACCTGCATCCATACTTGCAGACTTGCCCAGCCAGCCCCACCCCAGGCACATGTGAGTTACCACGTGCAGACATACACGCACACATGCCTGTCTGCACTCAGTCAGACCCACTGGTGTGAACACATGTATGCACACCTCCAGAGCAGCCAGTGCCCCCCAGATATGTGTTGTCCCTCAGGCACAGAGGGCCACCCCACAGGTCCCACTTGCAGGGCCATGAAACAGACGGGGTCCCCCGGGCTGTGTGCTTCTCCCAGGCCGGTGTCCACCACAGTCAGAGCCACATACAGCTGCTGGCGTGACACAGGCTCCCATTGTGTGCCCAGGCTCAGGGGGACAATGAGGGCCTGTTTCCTCCAGCTCCCCACAACACCGCCTGGCAGCCGGGGTCCTTGGAGCCCAGCCGCCTGTCCCAGAGGCTTAGGGAAACTCCCCAGAGGCCATGTCCTGCAGGAAGACTTCTTAGGGAACCCCAGGCTGAGGGATGAGATGTAACCCCTGCCCTTGGGGACTTAGGGAGGGAAGGGAGATTTGGGATTTGCACTTGACCTGTCGGAGGTGGGGCACAGACCCTTGCATTTCCAGGAGGGGAGTTCCAATTGTAAAGTTCCAATTTTCTTCAGATCAGGACCTGGCCACTCTGTGTGAGTCCGAGTTTTGAGGGTGCGGAGGCTGCTGCTGCCTGCGGGCCACTGGATTCCCCCCAACCCCAAGGTCCCCATGACCAAAGCCACTGTCATCATTGCATTTTTGTTCGGACATCTTCATTACTTTTTCTGGCACTTCCTACCCCCCCACCCCCAACAGGTATCCATCCATCCAGTCTCTCATCCCTGACGGAGTACTTCCCCGGGCACAAGGCCCTTCTCTGAGCACCTGGGCGCAGAGCTTCTCTCCTTTTAGCCTCTGTGATGTATTTGCAAAAGTCTTACATTTCCAGGCAGACTGATTTTTTTTTTGAAATGTTTATTTTTTTTAAATTTTTTATTTTTTATAAACATATAATATATTTTTATCCCCAAGGGTACAGGTCTGTGAATTGCCAGGTTTACACACTTCACAGCACTCACCATAGCACATACCCTCCCCAATGTCCATAACCCCACCCCCCTTCTCCCAACCTTGCCCCCCAGCAACCCTCAGTTTGTTTTGCGAGATTAAGAGTCACTTATGGGAGCGCCTGGGTGGCTCAGTGGGTTAAGCCGCTGCCTTCGGCTCAGGTCATGATCTCGGGGTCCTGGGATTGAGCCCTGCATCGGGCTCTCTGCTCAGTGGGGAGCCTGCTTCCCTCTCTCTCTCTCTCTGCCTGCCTCTCTGCCTACTTGTGATCTCTACCTGTCAAATAAATAAATAAATAAAATCCTAAAAAAAAAAAAAAGAGTCACTTACGGTTTGTCTCCCTCCCAATCCCATCTTGTTTCATTTATTCTTCTCCTACCCCCTTAACCCCCCATGTTGCATCTCCACTTCCTCATATCAGGGAGATCATATGATAGTTGCCTTTCTCTGTTTGACTTATTTCGCTAAGCATGATGCCCTCTAGTTCCATCCACGTCATCGCCAATGGCAACATTTCATTTCTTTTGATGGCTGCATAGTATTCCATTGTGTATATATACCACATCTTCTTGATCCATTCATCTGTTGATGGACATCTAGGTTCTTTCCAGCTGCTGCTGTGGACATTGCTGCTATAAACATTTGGGTACATGTGTCCCTTCGGATCACTACGTTTGTATCTTTAGGGTAAATACCCAGTAGTGCAATTGCTGGGTCATAGGGTAGTTCTATTTTCAACATTTTGAGGAACCTCCATGCTGTTTTCCAGAGTGGTTGCACCAGCTTGCATTCCCACCAACAGTGTAGGAGGGTTCCCCTTTCTCTGCATCCTCGCCAGCATCTGTCATTTCCTGACTTGGTAATAGCCATTCCCCAGGCAGACTGATTTTTTCTTGCTTTCTTGCAAGTACAATGCCTTTTCCTTTCTCCCTGCCTTTTGCTTATTCACATACTAACGAATGCAACAAACACCTACAGAGGTTAGAGTTACAGACAAAATAATGCAGAATTCTTATTCATTATTATTAATACTCATTGTTTATCTGAAATTCACATTTAACCGGGCATACTGAATGGTTATTGGCTGAATTTGGGAACCCTATACGAGCACCAGCTGTGAGCCAGATCTGGGGTCTGCTCTCAGGGAGCTCCCTGTCTAACAGGGAAGACTGACAAGTAACACATCCATACCACAAGGAAGGGCGGAGCTCTCACAGGGAAATTTCAGGCTACCGTGGGTGCTCAGGGAAGGGGGACCCATCTGGCTTTGCGAGGTCCGAGAAGGCTTCCTGGAGGAAGGGCACTTGAATTAAATCTGTCTCAGTTCGTTCAGGCTGCTATAACAGAATACCAGAGACTGGGTGGTTTACACACAAGAGAAGTTTATTTCTTCCATTTCTAGAGGTGGGAAGTCCAAGCACGAGGCACCTGCAGGTTCGTGTCTGGTGACAGTCCCCTTGCTGGTTCATAAATGGCCATCTTCTTGCTGTGTCTTCACATGACAAGGGAGCTTTCTGGGCTCTCTTTTATTACAATTATAATAAAAGTATAAACTATAAATTATTACCCATATATAAATATGGGTACTAATCCCCTTTATGATGGCTCCATCCTCATGACCTAATCACGCCAGAGGCCCCGCCTCCTAATACCATCACTCTGGGGTTAGAATTTCAACATATGAATTTTGGAGGGACACAAACGTCTGGTCTATAACAATTCTTAAAAATTAAGTGGGGAGAAAGCCACAGTGAGCCCCGCAATGTGAGAGATGAGGCCCTATTCTGGGAAGTGGCCCAAGAAGACCCACCTTTCAACGGGCATCTACTGGGTATGGTCAACTGAGAACGGGCTGAAGGAGTCTGGAGGAGCCACAGTCAAGGCCAGCATGCCAGTGTGTAGGCCGGCGTGTGGTGCTTCCACTTTCTAGGAAAGCCTGAGGCAAAGGAGGACCCGTGCAGACAGACTGAGTGCTTGGTGCTAGGAAGGAGAAAGGGCATGTGTCACTTTGACCTTGGGCCAGGGACATCCTCCCTTCCACCGGATGTTTGGGTTTGCAGGGACTCCGGGCGTCAGCTTTGGAAACACCCGAATTTGAATCCTGACTCTGTTGCTTACTTAGCTGGATGATCTCCACAGAGTTCTGTAACCTCTCTGAGACTCAGCTTCCCTCTTCGTAAAATGGGGACAACTCCCCCTAACCTTACCTTAAAGCAAAACAAGCCAATGCTTTAACGGCACTTGGCTGATTTTGCAAGGTTGGTAAGATGAAATGACCTGAGGTATATAAAAATCCAGGCGTGTAACCCATAAAGTTTTGATTTTCTTCCCCTCCTAGCACCACACCTGCTAAGTCACACAGCAGACACAGACGAATGACTACCACAACAACATTTATATAATGTAAACAGACTGGTGAAGATCTTCTGAGCTATTCTTCATTAAAAGACCCAATATGGTACTCTATTTTTCTATCCCCATGAGCTTTTTTTGTGATTACAGCTTTTCCTAAAAAACAAAACAGAACGGTTTTTCCTAAATGAGGAAGCGTGAAGACTTGTTACTCACTAGTGTTTAAGATTTAAAGAAGCACAAATAAAATTAATTAATTAGCTAATTAATTAATTTTTAAAAAAGCAAACAAATACAAAGATCTGGGCACGGTCAGCATTTCCATCACGAAGTTTCTTCAGATAACCGATAACCACAAAAGCTCTTTCGCTTGTTCTGATGGAAGCCCTTCCCTGGGCACTGTGGTCCAAGACCCCAGGAAGCGGTGGGCCCTCTGTAGCTCCTCCCCGGCCTTCCACCTGAATTACCTGAAGAGGAGAACTGAACGTGGGAATCGGTTCTTCTAACCATAGGTAAACCTGGTTTCCCCGTGCACTTGCCCCTGCTCTGCACACTAACGACGTCCTCTGTTACAGACTCAAAGTTAGGGCCCCCAAAAATCACACACTGAAGCCCCTTCCACCGACTGTGGCTGTCCTTGGCAATGGGCCCCCTGAGGAAGGAATTAAGGTTCGGTGAGATCACCAGGGTGGGGACCTCACCCAATAGGACTGATGTCCTTGCGAGAAGAGGCAGAGACGTCAGAGATGGATTTCTCCTGTTCGGTCCCTGCCCGGAGGAAAGACCACGCAGGCCGTGGTGCACGAGCCATGAAGGGAGCCTCTCTCAGTAGGAGCCGAATCAGCTGGCACCTTGATCTTGGATTTCCAACCTCCAGAACGGGCAGAGATAAATGGCTGTTGTTCGAGCCACCCAGTGTGTTGGGGTTCTGTTCTGACGGCCGGAGGCGATTAATGAGCCTCTCTGTTTCTCCCCAGCCTCGCCCGCTTACAGCAGCTCCGTTTCAGGCCTGCGCGGGCGCACGGCATACATGCCTGGGACAGGAGTTCACCTCGCGGCCCTTTCTAATCAGTGGGTCTCCCCGGCCACCGGCCTCTGATCCTCGCTGAATGGGTTTCTTTACTCATTGCTCTGAGGACCTCAGATTCTACGAATTGACATTTTCTAGGGACTTTTCATCCTCAAACTGCTCTTTTCTTCCAAATCTCTATTTTAAGGCATGCCCCAAATGGCAGTTTCTATGGTGATCCCGGTTACCGCCTTATAATGGGGGAGATGGGGACGACGCCCCGGACCATCTGGCCCCGGGCAGTCTCCTCTGGGTGGCTGCTCCTTCGCTCACGCTCCTCCTCTGGAGCTGCCTTCCCGCCCGATCCTGACCCGCTAACCCAATCCTGGCCCACCACCCCTGCTTAGGCCCGTCCCACCTTTTCCTCGCCACCTACCCCGTTGGACAGCAGCCCCACCTGTGTGGCCGGGGGAACAAGGGCTCACTCTGTGCTCAGCACCTACCCTCCTTTTCTTTTTCCATCCTCAGTGGTAACCCCTTTGGGTAGTTTCTCTTATTATCCCCAGTTTGCAGGTGAGTAAACTGTGGCTCACCAAGAAAAAGTTCCTCTCCCAGAACCAGCCAGCAGAGGAAGGAGCTGGGTTCACACCAGGTCTCCTGCTAAAATCTGCGTCACTCCTCACCAGCCCCCGGAGTGGTGCCCAGCCCTCTGTGCCTCTCCCGACCCATCACCCCAGAGCCATCTCCCCCTTGCTCTGTCTGGCCCACCATTGCTTCCCTGGCTCCCGGTCTTCTGGACCCTTCATTTTCATTCCACAAGGACATCACCCGGGGAATCCCCAGCACCTACAGAAAGCCTGCACTCAAATATTTTCGGTGAAGAAATGAACTGTTTCAGGGCACCTGGGTTGGCTCTGTCCATTAACCATCCAACTCTTAATTTCACCTCGGGTCAGGATCTCAGGGTTGTGAGATCCAGCCCTACGCAGGGCTCTGAGCTGAATGTGGAACCTGCTTAAGATTCTCTCCCTCCTTCTCCCTCTGCCCCTTCCTCTCTTAAAAAAAAAGAAGAAGAAAAGATAAGAAAAGAATAGACAACAACAATAAAAAAGAAATGAACTAGGAATTTCCCAACTAGGAAGCAGACTGTTCATGCCTGGCTTTGTCCCTACCCCACAACACCCAGCATGGGCCTGGGCACACTGTGGGACCTCCTCCCAACCCACTGGACACTCCGGAGGGTCCCACTCCTGCCTCCAGCTGCTTGTTACAAAACCCAGAGCTGACTCCCACTCCTGCTGCAGAGACTTTTGCCGTGTTTGTTAATACTCCATTCCTTTTTTCCTCGGAATCAACACTAGCTTTGCTAGCTCCTGTCCCTGGGCCTGATAAGGATGGGCTAACAGCATCTGGACAAACTTGGGTGTGCTTTTCTCGCCTTGTCAGAACAGCAGCTCCTATCTAGCTGGCAATGGGCTGGGAGCCAGACCCCAACAATGGAGGCCTTGTGAGCTGGCCCCGGGGGTACACTGGGAGACCGCGGTTTAGCACACACACAACCCTTCCTGGTGCCGCCTTCTTATCTCCTGCCACCGAGCCCTTGCCAATGCCGAGGCTGCAACCCCACCCCTGGAATTGCGTGTCCCGATAAAGTATTCCTGGGCTCCGGCCACCACTAAACATTGACCTAGGATGGGGGGGGCAGTCACCACAGACTATGGGGGCTCTTAACTGGGGGCTCCCGCCTGGGTGTCCAACACTTCTCCTCCCAGGGGTCCTGGGTTGACTGAGAAAGCTTCAGCATGAGGCAGGTGGCCTTGGGTTCCCATACTTCTGAGTGAGTGTGTTGTGGGAGCCCCCGGAACCCATTCGGAAAGGAAGGTCCCCCCCTCCCCTTTCTTTCTTAGGCTCCCTCCCTACTTGGGCCCACCCTCTCTTCCCATCTTCCTCTTTCTCCCTGGGTCTTGTCCCATGGGGGGAGCTCAGGGGGAGGCTCTGCGGTCCCCTTCCCATCTAGGACTTATCCTCTCTGGGAAAGCTAAGGTGTGGTAGGGGAAGCCAGCAGCCCCAAACCCACTGCCACCTGTTCCAAGAGCACCCTCCTGGCTTCACCAGCCCCCCCTCACCCCAGGGCTGTGTGCCCCAGATGGCAGCAAAGACTTGCTGGGATATGTAACTGGCAGACCCCTGCTATCCCAGGGCTTCCAGTTTAGAGGAGGACACAGGTACTCAACAAGCCTTCTGGTGGCCAGTGTCGTGGTAAGTGATGGGGGAGGACTGATATGGGACTCGCTCAGTGGGAATAAACATTGGATACTTTGCAGTGGGGCCCATTTGTTCCATGTACACCTCTGATCATTGTGTTATATGCTGCTTGCCTCTGCTTGCCGTGTGCAAAGGAGCAGCAGGAGGGAGAGTGAACACATTGAGCCGGGGCTGGGAGGGAGGTGGTGGTATCCTCCGAATAGCACAGAAAGAGGTGATGGGGGGCGGGCAGCGCAACAGGCTAGCAGAGGAGACGATGGAGAAAAGGAACTGATTCCAAGTTGACTGGTTGGTAGACTCTGAAGGTGAGGGTAGGGAGGCTGGGTGGAAAGGGAGGAGGTTTCTGGCCTGAGCTGCAATATGGGAAGAGGGGAGACAGCACATATTTGGGGAAGCCAAGGTGGAGGAAGCCAGGGGCTCGGGAGTGACAGCCAAAGGGGACAATGGCCAGAGAGGGACATGGAATCAAGGAATATGTGCTCAGAACTCGCAAATGATTCCAATATTCTCTTTTGTTTTCTTTCTCGAGTTTTTAGCTGGGCACATGGCCCTTCCAGGTTAAGTGTTAACCCTTCCAGGTTAAGTGTAACCACGAGGCTAAGTCTGGTAGAAGAGACGTGCACACGAGTGTTGTGGGGCTCTCCATGGCCACTGGATGGTGAGCGACTTTGGAGCTCCAGTGCCCAGCACGGCAGTGGACACCGGTGGAGCCTACCCAGTACCCGGTCCAAAACCAAAACACCTCCTCCCCCATCACCAAGAGTGTTGTCTGCTCACACATAGTTCAGTTGAGTCTTTCCCTAGAAAGCACTTTGTCCAAATTTATGCCTCCTCCCTGGGGGACCCAATGGGGGTCTGCATCCAATGGGGTGGGATGACAAGCCCAGCTCTTGGCCTCTATGGAGGCATCCCAGCTCCAAGTGCTCCCGAGAGGCTGGCTGGCTCCTGTGCTGGGGCTGCATCACCTTCGCCCAGTCTTGCTTCCATCCTCCCTTCCACGAGGGTTCATCCCAAGATCATCCCTAAAACACCTGTCTGCAAATGTCTGCCTCAGAGTCTGCTCCTGAGCAATCCAACTCAGGGTAGAAGCTGTCTTATGCTGTGATGGGAGCAGCCTGGGGACCACAGTGACGTGAATAGTACAAGAAGCCTGAGTTCTCCAAATCCACTAACGACTATGTTAGCCCTGAACCCTCAACTCCCACCGTACAGAAACAAACCTGCAGTGGAGTTTGAACTCTTTACCGTCTAAACACGTTCTGAGGACGTAGAATTCGTTATTAAGACGTAGAATGTTGACATGGCAAAACTGTGAGCACAAGGCACTGGGCAGCTGGCCGATACCTCAGGTGGCAAAGCTGAGGACCGTGTCATGCAGAACAACTGGAAACACCATCTTCTGTGGTCCAGTCACGTGTCTACAGAGCCTCTCATCCTAGAGCGAAGGGGTTGGAAAAGGTGCAAAGGCCGGTGGGGAGAGTCTTCCCCGCACATTTAGCAAGGCCTTTGTGAGACATGGGCTCAGAATAGAGACAGCCGTCTGCCAGCAGAGGGAAAGGGGATGAAGCTCTGTTCATGGAGACCCGTCCTGCCTGTGGCTGGGTGTCTAAGCTGGTGAAGATACTGGAGTATTGGAAGCTTCCATGTGCTGAGAAAGCCAACTGCTCTTGTACCCCGAACTGCAGCGATGACATGAGGGGCCCCTCAAGAGGCGGCTTCCCCAGGAGATAAGACTGTGGTCTGAGCCTTTCCTGAGCAGCTCAGTGAAGAACGCCCCTCCAGATGAGAGCCAGTCCAGTGGTCCAGATCCCATGAAAGGTGCTGCTTCTCCCTTGGGCCTACTGTGTTCAGTAACCCCATGAACCACCATTAAGTTAAGAGAGGGTAGGATGCACTTGGTGTGCCGGCTGGTAAGTAAAGACGCAGAAATGTGTCTTCAGGCTTAAGAACTGGGTCTAGATCAGCTTTCTGGGCGGGATTACGGGTGCATGGAACAGACTGGAACTAAACTAATTTTCTTAAAATAGTTTTATTGAGATCCAATTTATATGTGATAAAGTTCACCGTTTTGAAGTGTACAATTCAGTGGCTTTTAGTATATTCACAGAGCTGTGCAACCATCACCACCAGCTAGTTCTAGAACATTCCTATCCCTCCCAAAAGAAACCCTGTACCCACTGGCAGACATCTCCATTCCTCTCTCCCCCAAGTGCTGGCAACCACTAATCTACTTTCTGTCTCCATGGATCTGCCTATTTCTGGACGTTTCATGTAAACAGAAATCATACAAGATGTGGCCATTTGTGTCTGGCTTCTTTCAGTTAGCGTAATGTTTTCTAGTTTCAGCCAACCAGTAACACGTACCAGTATTTCATTCTTTTTTGTGTCACTATATAGATATATCACATTTTGTTTATCCATTCAACTACTGATAGAATTTTAGGTTGTTTCCACCTTTTGGCTATTACAAATAATCTTGCTATAAATATCCATGTGCAAAATTTTATGTAGATGTATATTTTCAGTTCTCTCTCATACATATCTAGTAGTGGAATTGCAGGGTCACAAGGTAATCCTGTATTTAAATTTTTGAGAAACTGCCAGACTGTTTTTCAACCATAGTATCTCACTGTGGTTTTATTTGAATGTCCTGCTCGTCTAATTATGTTGGGTTCTTTTTCATGCGCTTATAGGCCATTTGTATGTCTTCTTTAAAGAAATATCTATTCAAATTCTTTTTCCACTTTTAAATCAGATTATTTGTTCTTATTGTTGAATTGTAAGAGTTCTATATATATTCTAAATTCAAGTCCCTT